>NC_056731.1:522379823-522584823 GCF_019279795.1 Protopterus annectens
TGTAAATGCTTTAAACAGGCTAGTGCACTTGAGTGTATAGTCTACAACAGTTAAACAATACAAAAATGACTTTTGGAAGTGAAAAACAGTAAAAATGCAAAAACAAAGCTTTTCACATCTTAGAATAGCTAGAAACTCACTTTTTGGTGAGAATATGCAGTTGCAGGTAGAAAGGCAAGAAAAAAATACTTAATCTTTTTAAAGTCTCTCTTTCATCTCTCTGCTGCTTGTAGCATTCTGCAGGACACCACGAGGAGCTGTGCTGAGTCAGCAACAAGTGCAAAACAGCACAAATGCAGGTTTTAAGGCAGGGAGCTTGAAAGAGATAGGAATTAGCCCAAAACGGCCAATAAGCTACTAGTTGCTGGGCTGAGACCACTCCTCCAGGGACAGATAGGCTGCTCAAAGCTCCCCACTCTCACTGGTGAACAGAGAAGCTTCCTCCTATCCAAGTAAGGATATGGGCAACACAGGAACTTATACCACAGCCCAGAATTCAGCAAAACCTGAAATCTGGACTACTCTAGTTCAGAAAAGGTGGGAAACAAGGATTTTTTTGTTTTTTTTTCAACAGAACAACAGTAACTTAAGAAACACTGTAAATGCTTTAAACAGGCTAGCACACTTGAGTGTGTAGCCTACAACAGTTAAACAACACAAAAATGACTTATGGAAGTGCAAGAACAGTAAAAATGCAAAAACAAAGCTTTTCAGATCTTAGAATAGCTAGAAACTCGCTTTTTGGTGAGAATATGCAGTCGCAGGTAGAAAGGCAGAAAAAAATACTTAATCTTTTTAAAGTCTCTCTTTCATCTCTCTGCTGCTTGTAGCACTCTGCAGGACACCACAAGGAGCTGAGCTGAGCCTGAAACAAGCGCAAAACCATGCAAATGTGGATTTTAAGGCAGGGAGCTTGAAAGAGATAGGAATTAGCCCAAAACAGCCAATAAGCTACTAGTTGCTGGGCTGAGACCACTCCTCCAGGGACAGATAGGCTGCTCAAAGCTCCCCACTCTCACTGGTGAACAGAGAAGCTTCCTCCTATCCAAGTAAGGATATGGGCAACACAGGAACTTATACCACAGCCCAGAATTCAGCAAAACCTGAAATCTGGACTACTCTAGTTCAGAAAAGGTGGGAAACAAGGATTTTTTTTGTTTTTTTTTTTTCAACAGAACAACAGTAACTTAACAAGAAACACTGTAAATGCTTTAAACAGGCTAGCACACTTGAGTGTGTAGCCTATAGCAGTTAAACAACACAAAAATGACTTATAGATTGGCAAAAACAGTAAAAATGCAAAAACAAAGCTTTTGAGATCTTAGAATAGCTAGAAACTTGCTTTTCAGTGAGAAAATGCAGTCACAGGTAGAATGGCAGAGAAAAAATACTTAATCTGTTTAAAGTCTTTCTTTCATCTCTCTGCTAGTAGTACTCTGCAGGACACAACGAGGAACTGTGCTGGGTCAGAAACAAGTGGAAAACCATGCAAATGTGGGTTTTTAGGCAGGGAGCTTGAAAGAGATAGAAATTAGCCTAAAACAGCCAATAAGCTACTAGTTGCTGGGCTGAGACCACTCCTCCAGGAACAGATAGGCTGCTCAAAGCTCCCCACTCTCACTGGTGAACAGAGAAGCTTCCTCCTATCCAAGTAAGGATATGGGCAACACAGGAACTTATACCACAGCCCAGAATACAGCAAAACCTGAACTATAGACTACCCTAGTTCAGAAAAGGAGGGAAACAAGGATTTTTTTTTTTTGCAACAGAACAACAGTAACTTAACAAGAAACACTGTAAATGCTTTAAACAGGCTGGCACACTTGATTGTGTAGCCTATAATAGTTAAGCAACACAAAAATGACTTATAGAAGTGCAAAAACAGGAAAAATGCAAAAACAAATCTTTTAAGATCTTAGATGAGCTAGAAACTCGCTTTTCGGTGAGAAAATGTAGTCACATGTAGAAAGGCAGAGAAAAATACTTAATCTGTTTAAAGACTCTCTTTCATCTCTATGCTGCTTGTAACACTCTGCAGGACACCAAAAGGAGCTGTGCTGAGTCAGAAACAAGAGCAAAACCACACAAATACGGGTTTTAAGGAAGGGAACTTGAAAGAGATAGGAATTAGCTTAAAACGGCCAATAAGCTACTTGTTAGCTGGGCTGACACCACTCCTCCATGGACTGATAGGCTGTTCAAAGCTCCCCACTCTCACTGGTGAACAGAGAAGCTTCCTCCTTTCCAAGTAAGGATATGGGCAACACAGGAAATTATACCACAGGCCAGAATTCAGCAAAACTGGAAATCTGGACTAGTCTAGCTCAGAAAAGGAGGGAAACAAAGATTTTTTTGTTTTTTTCTTTTTTTTCAACAGAACAACAGTAACTTAACAGGAAACACTGGAAATGCTTTAAACAGGCTATGACACTTGAGTGTGTAGCCTATAACTGTTAAACAGCTCAAAATGACTTATACAAGTGCAAAAACAGTAAAAATGCAAAAACAAAGCTTTTGAGATCTTAGAATAGCTGGAAACTCACTTTTCAGTGAGAAAATACACTCGCAGGTAGAAAGGCAGAGAAAAAAATACTTAATCTGTATAAAGTCTTTCTTTCATCTCTCTGCTGCTAGTAGCACTCTGCAGGACACCACGAGGAACTGTGCTGAGTCAGAAACAAGTGGAAAACCATGCAAATGTGGGTTTTTAGGCAGGGAGCTTGAAAGAGATAGAAATTAGCCTAAAACAGCCAATAAGCTACTAGTTGCTGGGCTGTGACCACTCCTCCAGGAACAGATAGGCTGCTCAAAGCTCCCCACTCTCACTAGTGAACAGAGAAGCTTCCTCCTATCCAAGTAAGGATATGGGCAACACAGGAACTTATACCACAGCCCAGAATTCAGCAAAACATGAAATCTGGACTACTCAAGTTCAGAAAAGGTGTGAAACAAGGATATTTTTTTTTTTTTTGCAGCAGAACAACAGTAACTTAACAAGAAACACTGTAAATGCTTTAAACAGGCTAGTGCACTTGAGTGTGTAGCCTATAACAGTTAAACAACACAAAAACGACTTATAGAAGGGCAAAAACAGTAAAAATACAAAAACAAAGCTTTTGAGATCTTAGTATAGCTAGAAATTCACTTTTCGGTGAGAAAATGCAGTCGCAGGTAGAAAGGCAGATAAAAAAATACTTAATCTGTGTAAAGTCTCTCTTTTGTCCCTCTGCTGCTTGTAGCACTCTGCCGGACACCACGAGGAGCTGTGCTGAGTCAGAAACAAGCAAAAAACAGCACAAATGCGGGTCTTAAGGCAGGGAGCTTGAAAGAGATAAGAATTAGCCCAAAACGGCAAATAAACTACAAGTTGCTGGGCTGAGAACAGTCCTCCAGGGACAGATAGGCTGATCAAAGCTCCCCACTCTCACTGGTGAACAGAGAAGCTTCCTCCTATCCAAGTAAGGATATGGGCAACACAGGAACTTATACCACAGCCCTGAATTCAGCAAAACCTGAACTCTGGACTACTGTAGTTCAGAGAAGGCAGGAAACAAGAATTTTTTTTGTTTGTTTTTCAACAGAACAACAATAACTAAACAAGAAACACTGTAAATGCTTTAAACAGGCTAACACACTTAAGTGTGTAGCCTATAATAGTTAAACAACACAAAAACAATTTATAAAAGTGCAAAAGCAGTAAAAATACATAAACAAAGTTTTGAAATCTTAGAATAGCTAGAAACTCACTTTTCGGTGAGAAAATGCAGTTGCAGGTAGAAAGGCAGAGAATAAATACTTAATCTGCTTAAAGTCTCTCTTTCATCACTCTGCTGCTTGTAGCACTCTTCAGGACACCACAAGGAGCTGTGCTGAGTTCTGAAACAAGCGCAAAACTGTGCAAATGCGGGTGTTAAGGCAGGGAGCTTGAAAGACATAGGAATTAGCCCAAAATGGCCAATAAGCTACTAGTTACTGGGCTGAGACCACTCCTCCAGGGACAGATTGGCTGCTCAAAGCTCCCAACTCTCACTGGTGAACAGAGAAGCTTCCTCCTTTCCAAGTAAGGATATGGGCAACACAGGAACTTATACCACAGGCCAGAATTCAGCAAAACTGGAAATCTGGACTAGTCTAGCTCAGAAAAGGAGGGAAACAAAGTTTTTTTTTTTTTTTTTTTCAACAGAACAGTAACTTAACAGGAAACACTGGGAATGCTTTAAACAGGCTAGGACACTTGAATGTGTAGCCTATAACTGTTAAACAACTCAAAAATGACTTATATAAGTGCAAAAACAGTAAAAATGCAAAAACAAAGCTTTTGAGATCTTAGAATAGCTGGAAACTCACTTTTCAGTGAGAAAATACACTCGCAGGTAGAAAGGCAAAGAAAAAAATACTTAATCTGTATAAAGTCTTTCTTTCATCTCTCTGCTGCTAGTAGTACTCTGCAGGACACAACGAGGAACTGTGCTGGGTCAGAAACAAGTGGAAAACCATGCAAATGTGGGTTTTTAGGCAGGGAGCTTGAAAGAGATAGAAATTAGCCTAAAACAGCCAATAAGCTACTAGTTGCTGGGCTGAGACCACTCCTCCAGGAACAGATAGGCTGCTCAAAGCTCCCCACTCTCACTGGTGAACAGAGAAGCTTCCTCCTATCCAAGTAAGGATATGGGCAACACAGGAACTTATACCACAGCCCAGAATACAGCAAAACCTGAAATATAGACTACCCTAGTTCAGAAAAGGAGGGAAACAAGGATTTTTTTTTTTTTTTTTGCAACAGAACAACAGTAACTTAACAAGAAACACTGTAAATGCTTTAAACAGGCTGGCACACTTGATTGTGTAGCCTATAATAGTTAAGCAACACAAAAATGACTTATAGAAGTGCAAAAACAGGAAAAATGCAAAAACAAATCTTTTAAGATCTTAGATGAGCTAGAAACTCGCTTTTCGGTGAGAAAATGTAGTCACATGTAGAAAGGCAGAGAAAAAATACTTAATCTGTTTAAAGACTCTCTTTCATCTCTATGCTGCTTGTAACACTCTGCAGGACACCAAAAGGAGCTGTGCTGAGTCAGAAACAAGAGCAAAACCACACAAATACGGGTTTTAAGGAAGGGAACTTGAAAGAGATAGGAATTAGCTTAAAACGGCCAATAAGCTACTTGTTAGCTGGGCTGACACCACTCCTCCATGGACTGATAGGCTGTTCAAAGCTCCCCACTCTCACTGGTGAACAGAGAAGCTTCCTCCTTTCCAAGTAAGGATATGGGCAACACAGGAACTTATACCACAGCCCAGAATTCAGCAAAACCTGAAATCTGGACTACTCTAGTTCAGAAAAGGTGGGAAACAAGGGGTTTTTTTTGTTTTTTTTTTCAACAGAACAACAGTAACTTAACAAGAAACACTGCAATGCTTTAAACAGACTAGCGTACTTGAGTATGTAGCCTATAACAGTTAAACAACCCAAAATCGACTTATAGAAGTGCAAAAACAGTAAAAATGCAAAAACAAAGCTTTTCAGATCTTAGAATAGCTAGAAACTCACTTTTCAGTGAGAATATGCAGTTGCAGGTAGAAAGGCAGAGAAAAAAATACTTAATCTTTTTAAAGTCTCTCTTTCATCTCTCTGCTGCTTGTAGCACTCTGCAGGACACCACGAGGAGCTGCGCTGAGTCTGAAACAAGTGCAAAACCATGCAAATGTGGCTTTTAAGGCAGGGAGCTTGAAAGAGATAGGAATTAGCCCAAAACAGCCAATAAGCTACTAGTTGCTGGGCTGAGACCACTCCTCCAGGGACAGATAGGCTGCTCAAAGCTCCCCACTCTCACTGGTGAACAGAGAAGCTTCCTCCTATCCAAGTAAGGATATGGGCAACACAGGAACTTATACCACAGCCCAGAATTCAGCAAAACCTGAACTCTGGACAACTCTAGTTCAGAGAAGGCGGGAAACAAATTTTTTTTTGTTTTTGTTTTTTTGTTCAACAGAACAACAGTAACTTAACAAAAAACACTGTAAGTGCTTTAAACAGCCTAGCATACTTGAGTGTGTAGCCTATAACAGTTAAACAACATAAAAATGACTTATAGAAGTGCAAAAACAGAAAAAATGCAAAAACAAAGCTTTTGAGATCTTAGAATAGCTAGAAACTTGCTTTTTGGTGAGAAAATGCAGTCACAGGTAGAAGGGCAGAGAAAAAATACTTAATCTGTTTAAAGTCTCTTTTATCTCTCTGCTGCTTGTAGCACTCTGGAGGACACAATGAGGAGCTGTGCTGAGTCAGCAACAAGCACCAAACCATGCAAATGCAGGTTTTAAGGCAGGGGGCTTGAAAGAGATAGGAATTAGCCCAAAATGGCCAATACGATACTAGTTAATGGGCTGAGACCACTCCTCCAGGGACAGATAGGCTGCTCAAAGCTCCCCACTCTCGCTGGTGAACAGAGAAGCTTCCTCCTATCCAAGTAAGGATATGGGCAAAACAGGAACTAATACCACAGCCCAGAATTCAGCAAAACCTGAAAACTGGACTACTCTAGTTCAGAAAAGGTGGGAAACAAGGATTTTTTTTTTCAACAGAACAACAGTAACTTAACAAGAAACACTGTAAATGCTTTAAACAGGCTAGCACACTTGAGTGTGTAGCCTACAACAGTTAAACAACACAAAAATGACTTATAGAAGTGCAAAAACAGTAAAAATGCAAAAACAAAGCTATTCGGATCATAGAATAGCTCGAAACTCGCTTTTCGGCGAGAATATGCAGTCACAGGTAGAAAGGCAGATAAAAAATACTTAATCTTTTTAAAGTCTCTCTTTCATCTCTCTGCTGCTTGTAGCACTCTGCAGGACACCACGAGGAGCTGTGCTGAGTCTGAAACAAGCGCAAAACTGTGCAAATGTGGGTTTTAAGGCAGGGAGCTTGAAAGAGTTAGGAATTAGCCCAAAATGGCCAATAAGCTACTAGTTACTGGGCTGAGACCACTCCTCCAGGGACAGATTGGCTGCTCAAAGCTCCCCACTCTCACTGGTGAACAGAGAAGCTTCCTCCTTTCCAAGTAAGGATATGGGCAACACAGGAAATTATACCACAGGCCAGAATTCAGCAAAACTGGAAATCTGGACTAGTCTAGCTCAGAAAAGGAGGGAAACAAAGATTTTTTTGTTTTTTTCTTTTTTTTCAACAGAACAACAGTAACTTAACAGGAAACACTGGAAATGCTTTAAACAGGCTATGACACTTGAGTGTGTAGCCTATAACTGTTAAACAGCTCAAAATGACTTATACAAGTGCAAAAACAGTAAAAATGCAAAAACAAAGCTTTTGAGATCTTAGAATAGCTGGAAACTCACTTTTCAGTGAGAAAATACACTCGCAGGTAGAAAGGCAGAGAAAAAAATACTTAATCTGTATAAAGTCTTTCTTTCATCTCTCTGCTGCTAGTAGCACTCTGCAGGACACCACGAGGAACTGTGCTGAGTCAGAAACAAGTGGAAAACCATGCAAATGTGGGTTTTTAGGCAGGGAGCTTGAAAGAGATAGAAATTAGCCTAAAACAGCCAATAAGCTACTAGTTGCTGGGCTGTGACCACTCCTCCAGGAACAGATAGGCTGCTCAAAGCTCCCCACTCTCACTAGTGAACAGAGAAGCTTCCTCCTATCCAAGTAAGGATATGGGCAACACAGGAACTTATACCACAGCCCAGAATTCAGCAAAACATGAAATCTGGACTACTCAAGTTCAGAAAAGGTGTGAAACAAGGATATATATATTTTTTTATTTTTTGCAGCAGAACAACAGTAACTTAACAAGAAACACTGTAAATGCTTTAAACAGGCTAGTGCACTTGAGTGTGTAGCCTATAACAGTTAAACAACACAAAAATGACTTATAGAAGGGCAAAAACAGTAAAAATACAAAAACAAAGCTTTTGAGATCTTAGTATAGCTAGAAATTCACTTTTCGGTGAGAAAATGCAGTCGCAGGTAGAAAGGCAGATAAAAAAATACTTAATCTGTGTAAAGTCTCTCTTTTGTCCCTCTGCTGCTTGTAGCACTCTGCCGGACACCACGAGCAGCTGTGCTGAGTCTGAAACAAGCGCAAAACCATGCAAATGTGGGTTTTAAGTCAGGGAACTTGAAAGAGTTAAGAATTAGCCCAAAACAGCCAATAAGCTACTAGTTGCTGGGCTGAGACCACTCCTCCAGGGACAGATAGGCTGCTCAAAGATCACCACTCTCACTGGTGAACAGAGAAGCTTCCTCCTATCCAAGTAAGGATATGGGCAACACAGGAACTTATACCACAGTCCAGAATTCAGCAAAACCTGAAATCTGGACTACTCTAGTTCAGAAAAGGTGGGAAACAAGGATTTTTTTTTTTTGCAACAGAACAACAGTAACTTAACAAGAAACACTGTAAATGCTTTAAACAGGCTGGCACACTTGATTGTGTAGCCTATAATAGTTAAGCAACACAAAAATGACTTATAGAAGTGCAAAAACAGGAAAAATGCAAAAACAAATCTTTTAAGATCTTAGATGAGCTAGAAACTCGCTTTTCGGTGAGAAAATGTAGTCACATGTAGAAAGGCAGAGAAAAAATACTTAATCTGTTTAAAGACTCTCTTTCATCTCTATGCTGCTTGTAACACTCTGCAGGACACCAAAAGGAGCTGTGCTGAGTCAGAAACAAGCGCAAAATGGCACAAATGCGGGTTTTAAGGCAGGGAACTTGAAAGAGATAGGAATTGGCCCAAAACGGCCAATAAGCTACTAATTGCTGGGCTGAGATCTCTCTTCCAGGGACAGATAGGCTGTAAAAAGCTTCCCACTCTCACTGGTGAACAGAGAACCTTCTTCCTATCCAAGTAAGGATATGGGCAAGACAGGAACTTATACCACAGCCCAGAATTCAGCAAAACCTGAAATCTGGACTACTCTAGTTCAGAAAAGGTGGGAAACAAGGATTTTTTTTTTTTTTTCAACAGAACAACAGTAACTTAAGAAACAGTGTAAATGCTTTAAACAGGCTAGTGCACTTGAGTGTATAGTCTACAACAGTTAAACAATACAAAATCAACTTATAGAAGTGCAAAAACAGTAAAAATGCAAAAGCAAAGATTTTAATATATCAGAATAGCTAGAAACTCACTTTTCGTTGAGAAAATACAGTCGCAGGTAGAAAGGCAGAGAAAAAAATACTTAATCTTTTTAAAGTCTCTCTTTCGTCTCTCTGCTGCTTGTAGCACTCTGCAGGACACCACGAGGAGCTGTGCTGAGTCTGAAACAAGTGCAAAACCATGCAAATGCTGGTTTTAAGGCAGGGAGCTTGAAAGAGATAGGAATTAGCCTAAAACGGCCAATAAGCTACTAGTTGCTGAGCTGAGACCACTTCTCCAGAGACAGATAGGCTGCTCAAAGCTCCCCACTCTCACTGGTGAACAGAGAAGCTTCCTCCTATCCAAGTAAGGATATGGGCAACACAGGAACTTATACCACAGCCCAGAATTCAGCAAAACATGAAATCTGGACTACTCAAGTTCAGAAAAGGTGTGAAACAAGGATATTTTTTTTTTTTTTGCAGCAGAACAACAGTAACTTAACAAGAAACACTGTAAATGCTTTAAACAGGCTAGTGCACTTGAGTGTGTAGCCTATAACAGTTAAACAACACAAAAACGACTTATAGAAGGGCAAAAACAGTAAAAATACAAAAACAAAGCTTTTGAGATCTTAGTATAGCTAGAAATTCACTTTTCAGTGAGAAAATGCAGTCGCAGGTAGAAAGGCAGATAAAAAAATACTTAATCTGTGTAAAGTCTCTCTTTTGTCCCTCTGCTGCTTGTAGCACTCTGCCGGACACCACGAGGAGCTGTGCTGAGTCAGAAACAAGCGCAAAACAGTGCAAATGTGGCTTTTAAGGCAGGGAACTTGAAAGAGATAAGAATTAGCCCAAAACGGCCAATAAGCTACTAGTTGCTGGGCTGAGACCACTCCTCCAGGGACAGATAGGCTGCTCAAAGCTCCCCACTCTCACTGGTGAACAGAGAAGCTTCCTCCTATCCAAGTAAGGATATGGGCAACACAGGAACTTATACCACAGCCCAGAATTCAGCAAAACCTGAAATCTGGACTAATCTAGCTCAGAAAAGGTGGGAAACAGGGTTTTTTTTTTTTTTTTTCAACAGAAGAATAGTAACTTAGCAAGAAACACTGTAAATGCTTTAAACAGGCTGGCACACTTGATTGTGTAGCCTATAATAGTTAAGCAACACAAAAATGACTTATAGAAGTGCAAAAACAGGAAAAATGCAAAAACAAATCTTTTAAGATCTTAGATGAGCTAGAAACTCACTTTTCGGTGAGAAAATGTAGTCACATGTAGAAAGGCAGAGAAAAAATACTTAATCTGTTTAAAGACTCTCTTTCATCTCTATGCTGCTTGTAACACTCTGCAGGACACCAAAAGGAGCTGTGCTGAGTCAGAAACAAGCGCAAAATGGCACAAATGCGGGTTTTAAGGCAGGGAACTTGAAAGAGATAGGAATTGGCCCAAAACGGCCAATAAGCTACAAGTTGCAGGGCTGAGACCACTTCTCTAGGGACAGATAGGCTGCTGAAAGCTCCCCACTTTCACTGGTGAACAGAAAAGCTTCCTCCTATCCAAGTAAGGATATAGGCAACACAGGAACTTATACCACAGCCCAGAATTCAGCAAAGCCTGAAATCTGGACTACTCTAGCTCAGAAAAGGCAGGAAACAAGGATTTTTTTTTTTTTTTTTTAACAGAACAGCAGTAACTTAACACGAAACACTGTAAATGCTTTAAACAGGCTAGTGCACTTGAGTGTATAGCCTATAAAGAGTTATACAACACAAAAACAACTTATAGAAGTGCAAAAACAGTAAAAAATGCAAAAAAAATGCTTTTGAGATCTTAGCTGAGCTAGAAACTCGCTTTTTGGTGAGAAAATGTAGTCGCAGGTATAAAGGCAGAGAAAAAATACTTAATCTGCTAAAAGTCTCTCTTTCATCTCTCTGCTGCTTGTAGCACTCTGTAGAACACCACGAGGAGCTGTGCTGAGTCAGAAACAAGTGCAAAACCGTGCAAATGAAGGTTTTAGGGCAGGGAGCTTTAAAGAGATAGGAATTAGCCCAAAACGGCCAATAAGCTGCTAGCTGATGGGCTGAGACCACTTCTCCAGAGACAGATTGGCTGCTTAAAGCACCACACTCTCACTGGTGAACAGAGAAGCTTCCTCCTATCCAAATAACGATATGGGCAACACAGGAACTTATACCACAGCCCAGAATTCAGCAAAACCTGAAATCTGACTACTCCAGTTCAGAAAAGGTGGTAAACAAGGATATTTTTGTTAGTTTTTTTTTTTTTTCAACAGAACAACAGTAACTTAACAAGAAACACTGTAAATGCTTTAAACAGGCTAGCACACTTGAGTGTGGAGCCTATAATAGCTAAGCAACACAAAAACAACTTATAGAAGTGCAAAAACAAAAAATGCAAAAACAAAACTTTTGAGATCTTAGCATAGCTAGAAATTTGCTTTTCGGTGAGGAAATGCAGTCGCAGGTAGAAAGGCAGAGAAATAAATACTTAACCTGTTTAAAATCTCTCTTTCGTCTCTCTGCTGCTTGTAGCACTCTGCAGGACACCACGAGGAGCTGTGCTGAGTCAGAAACAAGAGCAAAACCACACAAATACAGGTTTTAAGGAGGGGAACTTGAAAGAGATAGGAATTAGCCGAAAACGGCCAATAAGCTACTAGTTAGCTGGGCTGACACCACTCCTCCATGGACTGATAGGCTGTTCAAAGCTCCCCACTCTCACTGGTGAACAGAGAAGCTTCCTCCTATCCAAGTAAGGATATGGGCAACACAGGAACTTATACCACAGCCCAGAATTCAGCAAAACCTGAAATCTGGACTACTCTAGTTCAGAAAAGGCGGGAAACAAAGATATTTTTGTTAGTTTTTTTTGTTTTTTTTTTCAACAGAACAACAGTAACTTAACAAGAAACACTGTAAATGCTTTAAACAGGCTAGCGCACTTGAGTGTGTAGCTTATAACAGTTAAACAACACAAAAATGACTCATAGAAGTGCAAAAACAACAAAAATGCAAAAACAAATCTTTTGAGATCTTAGAATAGCTAGAAACTCGCTTTTCGCTGAGATAATGCAGCCGGAGGTAAAAAGGCTGAGAAAAAATACTTAATCTGTTTAAAGTCACTCTTTTGTCTCTCTGCTGCTTGTAGCACTCTGCAGGACACCATGAGGAGCTGTGCTGAGTCAGAAACAAGCAGAAAACCACGCAAATACAGATGTTAAGGCAGGGAGTTTGAAAGAGATAAGAATTAGCCTAAAACGGCCAATAAGCTACTAGTTGCTAGGCTGAGACCACTCCTCCAGAGACAGATAGGCTGCTCAAGGCTCCCCACTCTCACTGGTCAACAGAGAAGCTTCCTCCTATCCAAGTAAGGATATGGGCAACACAGAAACTTATACCATAGCCCAGAATTCAGCAAAACCTGAAATCTGGACTATTCTAGTTCAGAAAAGGCGAGAAACAAGATTTTTTTTTTTTTTTTTTCAACAGAACAACAGTAACTTAACAAGAAACACTGTAAGTGCTTTAAACAGGCTAGCGCACTTGAGTGTATAGCCTATAACAGTTAAACAACACAAAAACAACTTATAGAAGTGTAAAAACAGTAAAAATGCAAAAACAAGGCTTTTGAGATCTTAGAATATCTAGAAACTCGCTTTTCGGCAAGAAAATGCAGTCGCAGGTAGAAAGGCAGAGAAAAAAATACTTAATCTGTTTAAAGTCTCTCTTTTGTCTCTCTGCTGCTTGTAGCACTCTGCAGGACACCACGAGGATCTGCGCTGAGTCAGACACAAGCGCAAAACTGTGCAAATGCGGGTTTTAAGGTGATGATCTTGAAAGAGATAGGAATTAGCCCAAAACTGCTAATAAGCTACTAGTTGCTGGAGTGAGACCACTCCTCCAGGGACAGATAGGCTGCTCAAAGCTCCCCACTCTCACTGGTGAACAGAGAAGCTTCCTCCTATCCAAGTAAGGATATGGGCAACACAGGAACTTATACCACAGCCCAGAATTCAGCAAAACTTGAAATCTGGACTACTCTAGTTCAGAAAAGGCAGGAAACAAGGATATATATTTTTTTTTCAACAGAACAACAGTAACTTAACAAGAAACACTGTAAATGCTTTAAACAGGCTAGTGCACTTGAGTGTGTAGCCTTCAACAGTTAAACAACACAAAAACGACTTATAGAAGTGCAAAAACAGTAAAAAAGCAAAAACAAAGCTTTTGAGATTTTAGAATAGCTAGAAACTTGATTTTTGACAAGATAATGCAGTTGCAGGTAGAAAGGCAGAGAAAAAAATACTTAATCTGTTTAAAGTCTCTCTTTCATCTCTCTGCTGCTTGTAGCACTCTGCAGGACACCACAAGGAGCTGTGGTGAGTCTTCTTGGGATTAGTGCTTTTGTTTTCTCCTGGTGAGAGAAAGAGTACAGTGACAATATTTTCTGGATACTGCTAATCACCAGAAAGTCTAATAACTGCTTTATAGGTGACTTCATGGAATCTGTGCTTCTATTCTGGTCCTGGTGAGAGAAGGAACAGAGTGCATTGATTCCTTACTTTTTCTGATTGGAGAGTGAGTATCTGTGTCTAAAATTCCTGATTGGTCTGGTTGCTATTCAAGGCATCTACTAGAAAAAGGCTACAAGCATTATCTGGGACAAGACTGTGGATCACCAAACAGGCCGTGGCCTGCTTCTCTTTTTGGGATTGGTGCTGACATTTTGTTTTTGATGAGAGAAGAAGCAAAGGAGTATTGTATCCCAACAGAGTGAAGATATGCTGAGACCAGCATGAGTAGTAGCCAGGCAGTAGCCATTCATGCGACTCCCCTCTTTTCATTATTCTTGACAAGCTATTTCTTTATTACTCAGTAAGTGCTGCTTGATTTCTTTCTAACTTCAAAATATCTGCCTAAATACTATATCCTTAAATTTTCAGGGTCTACGCATTAGTTTCTCCTCAAGTGTTTGGTAGTGCTCTGTACAGACTCAGACACATTGAGTGACATTTGTCCTGTAAAAACACAGTTGAAAATTCTCCAATACCTAGCTGAACACAGGGCAACTAGTTTGCAGTGACAAGCACTGCCCATATAGTTGTAAACCAGATACTCCTGAAAGTGATTGATTTTCTCACTCCAACTGTCGAATCAATAAAAAAGGGTATGTTGCCATGAATATGAACTTTCCTACTGTCCGTTAACAGCTTGGTGGATATGGGAATCCTGAAACAATGTAGAAATTGCCTCATGTTTACTGACAACCAGTTAATTCTCAAACAAACTGATATGGCATACGACAGAAGCAGTTATACAATGTCACTGGAGGAAAAGCTCTCACGTAAAGGTACTCCTAACGTCAATAAGGTTGTCAGTAGTTCACACGCTGCACCCATCATGCACAATTCAAAGCAGATATATCGACTCACATATGCTGAGGCACTTACATATAACCTTCCTAAACCACAAAGACCTCCTAAATGAAGTACAGATAAAAAATACCCTCAGCAGCCCCAAATGCACTCTTTGAAACAGCACCCACATCAACTCATAGAGCTACATCTCATGAAACCTCTACCTCTAAGCTCATAAGGCAAGCCACCACACAATCCAACATTATAGTCATTGGAGACTCTATCATGAGACACACTGATGTCCCTCTCACCAGGCTGAGTAAGGAGAAAGTTACAGTCAGTTACTTATCAGGGGCTAGGATCCACCACATCACACACGCACTCAGGTTATTGGACTACAATTACCAGTATGACTCAATCATAGTCCATGTGGGAGTAAATGACCAGAGATGTAACTCCCCTAGACTATATGAAGACAGACATCATGGATCTCTCAGAATATGTGTCTCAGGCTGGTATGAGCCTAGCATTGAACAGCATTTTACTTTCTCCAAGGATAATGCCACAATATGAAGAAAAGATGATTGACTTTAATAATTGGCATAGTTTCTGGTGTCATTCTAAGGGGGTGCAATATTTGTTAGCATGGAAGGAGATGGTCAACAGACCATGCTGCTTTGCCAGTGATGGCCTGCACCTCTCCCCTCAAGGTCTGGAATATTAGCTAAAACATTGTCTCTCCCCATAGTGCTTTTTTTAGGCAATGCTAAACTGAAAGTACTTCCGACATAACAAATCAAAACCAAGAAAATCTAAAGGTATTACTGCTCAATACTAGGAGTTTAAACAAAAAACTCCACTCCCTAGAAGTTCTCTTTGCCCTAGGGAATGCTGATGTCTGTGCGGTCACTGAGATATGTTTTAAAGCTGCGGAGAGCACACCAACAGTGCAAGGTTATAATGCCTTCCACACATTTAGGCCAGCTACTTCACATTCACGGACTAAAGGTGAAGGTGTCTCTATTTAGATCAAAAATAAATATACTTCAAGGCTGTTCAAACAGGACAATGCAATTGAGCTGCTCCATGTTCAAATCACCACTGGTAAAAATCCAGTACCACTTCCTTGCAAGCTATAGGTTCCTCTCTATGACACAAGAAATGCATACGAAACACTACCCATCCAATACCATATTCATGTGTGACTTTAATTACCCCACTATTAACTGTGAATCCTATACAACACCAAACGTACATGCACAGAGATTCCTGGACTTTGTGAACACAACCCCCCTGGACCAGATAGTCAATAAACCAACCAGGGGTGCAACCATATTGGATCTGGTCCTCACTAATATGGGAATGTGCTGCACACCCCCTACTGTAATGCCTTCTCTGGTAAGGTCAGACCAGAAAATGATCTCCTTTGAAGTAAACATAAACCTGGACCCCTCAGCTAAACCTGGAATATTCAAGAACTATTCTAAGGCTAACTTCCTGCTATTAAGTGAGAACCTGGCAACATTTCAAGCCCCCATAAACACTGAAAACACTGCTGCCTATGGAGAACTGTTCACAGAAACCCTGTACAAGCATGTTAATAGCTGTATAGAGGCAGCTGTAACCACCAGAAACAAGTACAGAACTAACTCAAAAAACAAGCCACCCTGGTGGAATCACAAAATCAATACACTGTATAACAGGATGAAGAAAATCATGGCAAAAATTAGGAGGTGCAGCACCCAGCAGGATAAAAGCACTCTTATCAAACTAAGCAAACAACTCAGAGGACAAATAAAGTCTACCAAAGCCAAATTTGAGGTACTTTTGGCCTCCCAGGCCAAGGACAAGCACAAAACATTCTTTAGCTATGTCCGCAACCTCAAAGGCAATACATAATTGTATGCAGAGCTCATTGTAAATGGAGCCACCTATACTGAGCCAGAAGATATAACAAACCTCCTGGCTGATACATTCACCTCCAACTTTACCTCTCTCTCCCCCTCAATCTTCCCTCAGGAAATATAATCAAATATAACTCCCCTACTATCACTAGGAAACAGGTCCTTAATGCTCTCCTAAGACCAAGAACACTGCATCAATGGGCCCAGACAGTATCCCAGGAAGCCTTTTAAATAGCATGAAACATGAATTACTGTTTAATCGTAGCCTCCAAACAGGCTTCATGCCTCATGAATGGAGAATGGCAACAGTCATCCCTCTGCTCAAATGTGGGCCACTACAGACCCATAAGTCTAACTAGTGTTATATGTAAAGCCATGGAAAGAATTATCATGGAGGTGGTCAATAGAGATATAATAAACCTTGAGACACTGGCCAAACCCAGTTTGGTTTCGTTGAGGGCATATCATGCCTACTCAACCTGGTCGATTTCTTTAAGAAGGTCACCAAAGCAATGGATGAGGGCAAAATCATTCACACTGCCTACCTTGATTTGGCCAAGGCACAATACCCCACTCAGACATTGTTGACAAACTCAAGAGGTTAGGTACAAACCCGTATGTCACCCGGTGGATAGCCAACTGCTCACAAGTTAGAAATGGGGAGTCCACCTCTATAAAGAGGCCAGTCACAAGTGGAGTTCCTCAGGGATCAGTCCTTGGACCACTACTTTTGGCATTTACTTCTCAGAAGTCCAGGCCAATGTCAGTGGTCTCTGGCTAACTAAATTTGCAGATGATTGCAAATTCGGAGCTGTCATTGAATCTCACACTGACACAAATGTGCTCCACGAGGGGCTGACACAGACAAACAACTGATGTCAGAGCCATGGAATAAACTAAATGCCAAGAAATGCATGATAGTATCTTTTGGGAAGTCATCCATCTCTGGTAACTATCATATTGACAACACACCCCTTAGAGTTGACCCAGTAATCAGATACGTAGGGACACACATAGATAGTAATCTAGCCTTTGACCATCAAGTGTCTACAGTGGTGTGGAAATCATTCTATGTTGCTCAAGTTGTAAAAAAAAAGGTATGGCATCTAAGTCCAAGGAAGTTACTGCTCCACTGTACTCGGCATTCATTAGACCTATCATTGAGTAAAATTTCCCCTTTGGAATGTACCTAACCAGGCATATCCAACAATTGGAGGCTCCTCACTAAAAGAATACAAGGCATAAGTAAAATGTCCTATGCAGACTGCCTCATGGCCTTATCCCTGTATTATGTCTCCTACAGGATTTTGAGGGGAGATGTATGCCTGACATCCAGGGCATTGTCAGACCCCACTCTGATGGACCTCCTGCATATCTACAAAACAAACAGCACCAGAATAACCCATTCTAAAGACTTAAACCTTGCATGTGATATAAATAGGACCTGCTGGAGTGATAGGTATGTATCCCAGAGACTACCCCATCAATAGAACAGGCTCCCTAGCCATGTGAAGCAGAGTTCCTCCCTAATCCAATTCAAGTGCAACGTGGACAATTAGATGGGAAACTGGAAATTCATCCCTGGTTTGGCACCTATGTCTCTAATGGACACAGTTAACCTGTAAATGGTTAATTTCCCAGGCCCATGCTTGCACTTATCAAGGGTATCAGAACTTATCAAGGGTTTCAGAACTTGTCAGAGATTTGAGATGCATGCATAGGCTTAAAAAGGCTATTGTCATTGTTAGCCTAGTAAACACCTATGAACCTATGAAAATGGCCACATAGTGGTGATTCACTGCTTTGTTGTCTGTACAAAGCACATATACTCCTCTACACTATGCAGCATCATGTCAAGGTACTGCTGTGGGATCCATCAGGCTGACACCTATGATATTCTTAATGCATCCCCTGTTAAATAATGTATGAGGCCCGAACTTTTGTGTCCACTGGGATAGACAGTCCATGGACCAGCCTTGATTCTGTATATATGTGCCATGGTGCCATTTGTCTAATAGTATCTTTTGGGAAGTCATCCATCTCTGGTAACTATCATATTGACAACACACCCCTTACAGATTCCTGTATGGTATCTGTGTCTACTCAGTAGCAGTCAGCAATATCCTGGTCATGGAGGCGATGGGATGTCAGTCACTGTTGGACTTGTATGAGACATGGAGAGCAATGGAAAGTACATCATGGACATTGACTCTACATGTGCCTGCTGATAGTGACTGTTCAGTTAACACTGATGTTGCTCCTAGCATAATATCAAGAGTGAAGCTGTTGTGTACTGTGAAATCCTAGTATTTAGAACAGATGGAAAATGTGGCACTTAGCACTAAACATATGTGTTGGAATCACTTAGCCATGTTTGATTTAATCATTTGCATACATGGTGTCTCATTAGCAGGATGGTGGTCATCTGCATGGCAGTAAGCAGTCGTCTGCATTTCTTGATACCATTTTTGTGTTTCTGAATTGTCTCAATGTGTTTGCCACTGATAATCAGTCTGCTTTGTGCAGTGTACTGTTTATGAATACCTCCCAAAAGTCAGATTCCTAAGAATACCAGAGAACTTACCTGAAACAGGGCTGAAATTGTGATTAAGAACTAATTTTTAAGAAATGACAAGTTCTATTGGTCTTTTCCATTGTAACAGAACATATCTATTATATAGCACTTCTAAAAGCAGCCAACTTCCCTCTGGAAAAGAACTTACGCTTCTTTTATTCCTCAAAAACAAGAGCACCTATTCTGACTACTGCAAGACATGCAAAACAAATGGACGGTGCAGTGGTGCAGCAGTAGCATTGTCGCCTGACAGTAAGAGGTTCTCTCGTTCAGTTCTCAGCTGGGGTGCCTTCTATGCGGAGTCTGCATGTCTTCCCTTTGTTTGTGTGGGTTTCCTCCCACATTACAAAGACATGTGTCTGGAGTGTTTCACCCTAGGCCTCTGCTGAAAATTGGCTCGTTCCAAGTCAGACTTTCACGGTTAACAAATGTTAAATAAATAAATATTTTCCTAACATCATATTATCACAGCTGCTAGTTTACATTCAAGTGACTTTCCAATGCTAACATCAGAGATAAGTTAGGTTTAATGTGGGATCCACTCATGGCTGCCATATCCAACCTGGATGATCATAATATAGAGGAGCCAAATGATATCAGTGAAAAAAGTAGAAGAAACTCAGTAACTCCTAGTGAAGATCCAGTAACATTCAGATCTTGTGGCTAAGACTGAGGAGGGCAGAGGACTTGGATTGTAGAGATAGGTGAAGATACATGAAAGAGAAGGCTCTCTATCAAGAGAGCACACTTATCAGTGAGAAAAGTGTAGCCAGCAACCAATCACTGAGAAAGAGAGCAGAAACAGAGCACCTTCTCCAATAAGACATATGGAGTCAGCATTCCAATGTACAGGACAATGCCATACTGAAATAGGTCTATCAAGACTTGAAGATGTGAGAAATCACTAGGATGCAGTAAAAGTAGAAAGATTCCTGCACCCACAACTACCCAAAGTGATGTTTTCCTTTGGAAAACAAGGATGCAGCTGGATACTATTAAGATGGACCAAACTGCATGTGAAGTTTTAAAGTGGGGAGTTGAATATGAAAATGAGAACATGAAGAAAAACAAAAAGAAAAGCTATTTGGTAGTGGTGACTTTGAATGTGGCTGATGGGGTCCTCAAACTAAGTAAACACAGTAACTGCCACAGTTTCTTTACAAAGCTACATGTTGGCACATTACTGGCACAATGAAATCTATTGCCGTAACATACTTAATAAATTCTGCCAGGGAGATAAATAGTATTATAAAATAGGACTTGGTTCCATTCAAGAACAGGGACTTTGGCTAATTGCAAATGGAAATAAATATGAACAGCACACTACATAAGAAACAACCCAGGTGTGCTTGGCCCAATATGTTTACTCTAGACATCCACTTCTAATGGCTTTGGTATGCTGAGAGAGGAGGGAGCTGGTGAATGAATTAACCAGAAATAAAAATGGAGAAAATTATGACAAACAGTAGCTCAATGATGCATCCATCTCCTTTTTAGGTTTCCTTTATTTGGTGACCTTAAACTCAGTAGTAAGAGACATTAACAAGGGAAGCACTCCAAAATGTAACTATAAACAATACTGGCAGCATAGGATCTGCAAAATGGAGTACATTCCCTAAATATGAGTAGGAACATATATAATAATTTCAGCTAGAGTGACTGACTCAAATAAATCTGATGGAGACAAATAAAAGGCCTACATGTCAGAAATGACATACCCAATGTTGAGAGTCAACTACTCTGGGAGTGGGGAGATGGCAATAGTGGGTACATAAGCCATTTAACAGGGAGTGGCTGGAGGTGTTAGGGACTAGCTGGAGGTGTTGGCTTAGCCCCTTGCCATGGGAGTAAAGACAAGTACCCCATGACATTGCTCTTTAAACTTCTACATACTCATAAGGGGAGTGGTTCTCTATGTCTGATTGAAAGATAGAAACCCCTAAAACTAAATTCCTCAGCTACTGGTACATGAAGTATGAAAATACAAACATCCTAAACACACTAAAATGACAAAAAATGGAGTTTCAAACAATATAGCTACCTAAAATCAAAACATTTTTTCCAGGAGGAAAACCCCAAACACCACAAATGTGAAGGATGCTTCATCTTCACATCCCTTGTTTACATATTCCCACACCAAGATTATTGCAATAGAGGCAGCAAGCCAGCAGTAACAAACAAAGAAACAAATAAAATAAATAAATAACTAGGAATACTACCTCACTCTATCCGAGATGATCTGATCCCAGAAAACAGTAAAATTAGTACAGCAAGACTTATTAGCTGCATGCAACCCTATGGGGAGAAATAGGGCATCCTAGCAAGTGACCCTATCAGTCCATTATTAATGTCCTCTGGGGACAAAGTAGGTTGCATCTGCACTGGAACAGTGGGACTAGGAATTTGTCCAGTTAACTAGGCCTGATGATTTTGTCATACCATAGCTCAGCACTTGGACACTTGCTCAGCTGTGGAGGAAAAAAAAAAAAAATATATATATATATATATATATATATATATATATATATATATATATATATATATATATATATATATATATATATACACACACACACACACACACACACACACACACACACACACAAACAAACACACATATCATATATATATATATATATATATATATATCTATATAGGTAAATTGCATATCATCGAATAAAAATTCACAAAACACATTCAGTCAAAAAATATGCCCATCAATATATATATATATATATATATATATATATATATATATATATATATATATTCACATATATATGGGTTATGTCAATTTGTTCCAAGTTTCTCTACTTCGCTACTTCGGACTCCGCTTCACCGAGTCCACTTGCTCAAAGTAGTGACTTTGAACACTGACTTCGGCAGGCACACTATAGCACGGAATGGGAATATTCCCTTTTCCCTGCTGTAGTGCGATCTCGGAGTTGGTATATTTAAGTAGGGGGGAGGGGGGGGCACAGCCTCCCACATGGGGGGTGCAGGGGGGATTGCCCCTCTGAAAAAACACATTTTAGTGTTTGTTTTGGGTACCAGACTTCAGCAAAAGTGCACTTTCGTTTAAGTGGACTTTCGCTGAAGTGTAGGGTCTGCTACTTAATTTCGGAGAAGTGAATTTTTGATGTAAAGCAGTCGACACACATGCACACACACACACACACACATATATATATATATATACATATATATATATATATATATATACACATATGTATGTAGGAGTGCTACAAAATCCTGAAAGCCCCAAATCATGAAGCCCAAAATCCTGAAAGTTCAAAATACTGAAAACTCAAAATACTGAAAGCACACAGGATACCAACACTTACTATATTCCAGCATAAGTATATACAGAAACATATTACCCTTCAACTATAAGCAGGGGGCAAACCCCCTTGCACCCCACATGTGGGGGCTGCACCCCCCCACACCCCCTGCTACTTATATATATCAGCTCTGAAATTGCACTTCACTGCACTAAGTGCAATCTCGGAGTTGATATAATTAAGTAGCAGGGGGTGTGGGGGGTGCAACCCCCCCACATAAGGGGTACAGGGGGGCTTGCCGCCCTGCTTATACTTGGAGAAGAGTAATATGGTTTGTGTTTTATTTGTTTCTGTATGTACTTGTGCTGGAATATCGTAAGTGTTGGTATCCTGTGTATTTTCAGTACTATGAGATTCAGGATTTTGAGTTTTCAGGATTTTGAACTTTCAGGATTTTGGTCTCAGGAGTTTGGGCTTTCAGGATTTTGTAGCGCATATATATATATATATATATATATATATATATATATATATATATATATATGTGTATATATATATATATATATATATATATATATATATATATATATATATATATATTGCACATAAAATTCTGCATACATTAAACTAAATTATGTTTCCTCTCAGAAATCTACTTTTCTCTGTCAAACCAGAGATGAGGTGTTATGTAATTAGCAATGGGAAACTTGGAGACTTAACATATTTGTGGGAAATAAATGGACAGTTAGCAGTGTGATAACTTAGAGTATTGAAAACGGATCAACTTCCAGATCATTCCAGGGACACCAGGGATGAGTGGTGGGACCTAAACACAGGTGATAACAAAGGACTGATTTAGCCATCTAAGGAAGAGGGACTTGGAGCTTTGGAAGAGGAAAGGTGCAATCATGCATTGTACAATTTGGGAAGGGGGTGAGATTAAAGAAAGAGGGCGGCACATAATTATGTATAGAGTATGGGAAAATGGCTTAACGTACTTAGTGGAAGAAGATTTTCCCAAAGGTAAGCCATCATAAAATAATTTCAGAGCAAAACCAAAAAGTGATACATTCAACACAGGAAAACCACATTGACAGTGAAAGAAAGATAATAGAAATAATAAAAGAGAAAGAAAAACAGAAAATAAAACCTAACTCCTTCTATTTGGATGGTTTCACTTCCTAAGTTTTAAAGAAAAATATACCACCTTCTCTTTTTAAAATGAATGAGAAAATCTCCCATCACACTTTCTTAAGGAAACTGATTTTTTTCTTTTTTTTACCTTTTGTTAATTAAAAGTACTCTATTAGCAGTCCTATAGGATAATTAAACCAACTTGTACATTTTCCTTTACAGAGTTTCTAGATGAATTATTAATGCTAACATCAAAGAGCATGTAACAGACTGGCCCAAAATATTATCCACTATTTGATGAATTTTGCCCCAGTAAGAACTTGTCATCTGTGCATTCTGTTTGTGCAATATTTGATGAATTTTGGCCCAGGAAGAGGTGTGCATTCTATTGCAGTTTTTTTATACCACTGATATTTCAGAGCACATCCTACATCTCAGACGGCTGCCTTGGCTATATTGTTATAATGTAGTATAACAGGTATGACATCCTGAGCCTCTTAGTCCAACAAAACCACATTACATGGTAATACATCGCACTTTACTCTTGAGTTTACAATTTCACAAAACGTGGGTCTATTAGTTTCAGTGGCAGAACTAGTGACATCTTCACAGATGAGTTTGGGGCTCTTTTCTTTTGAGACTGATCTAAGCATCAAGTAACTATGTACTTTGATTCATTACTAAAGACCCACTAGTTTTTACCAGAATCATGAAATGCCTCCTGGTGTGCAGAGCACCTTTGTGTGATTTTGCAAAATTAGGAAATGTGATTTTTATCATGTTTAAAGAAATCCAAACTTCTTAAATGTTTTCATTCTTTTAAAGACAGCTTTGCAGAGTTTATTTCTTGAAATATAAATAACAGTTTATGTTTCAGAGCTGTTACACAACTTTGTTCAGTTCTTACTTATTAAATAAAGACCACATTGTTAACCAACAAGATTAAGCTTGCAGATAGAAGGATCGCAAACAGACAAGGGACACAATGATCTTTCATATGAATAAGACAGAACATTTAGTATTTTCGTAAATAGATTTTGAAGTGAATGCTAGATTCCTTGATAAGATAAACTCCTAATGCCTTAACCCTTTAAGTTAATCCCAAGGAAATATATTAGCAGTAAAAAATGACTCCTTTAAGAATTGTGTGTGTCCATTCTGTGCGTCGCATTAATACCTTAACAAATTCATGAGCGTTTGCAGTGCCCTGTAAACAAGAAACTTGCATATTCTGAGTAACCATGGTACCTGATTAAACTTACCTGGTGATACTATGCTTAACTCTTCCAGTTTTAAGAACCAGATTACTGATTATCTGATTTTAAGTTGGTTGTCCTTGCACCAATGGAAGCAAGTCTGCTAGGTTACTGGAGAAGATTAAGGCTATTAGCTGCTAATGCACTTCATCCTTTATTCCTAAGTTTGATTCCTTTTCATCTCCATTTACATATAGTGTAACTTTAAACAAGTTACAAATGTATCTAGTGGGATTGTTTGCTTATCAAATTAAAAAAAAAAAAAAGATATTCTTGTAATGGTGAAATCAGTGTGTGCAAGTTTAGATGAAAAGGACTAGTGCTAGTTGTGCCATATGCAAATAAAACATACTGGCTAGGACAGAAATAATCAGTCTCTGTTATCTGTAAAAGAAGGTTGTCACATCTGTTGCATGATCTAACAAATACAAGTTATACATGTGTAGCCTGACAACATAATTGAGCAGCAGTTAAACAAAACAATACATCTGCATGACATTTTTATTACTGGAAACGGAAGTCTTTTCACAGGTTCAAAGGCAGGTACTAGGCTATTGGCTCTAGGGCCTATATAAGCCTAGCCAAAAAGGTACCCTGGCTTTCGCCACCCAAGAAAATAATTTTCCTGTGCTCTAGTCAAGCAGAGACACAGAGGTGATCTCCGGGGTGAATTTCCTATTTCCCATTCAATCATCAAGATTTTTCTTGAAGAGTGCTAATGAGGAGCTTTGTTTGATATAGATAGGTAGTTTGTTCCAGAGTGTGGGAAGTCTCTGGGACAGGAATCTATCCCTCCATCATGTTCTATTTATTGTGGTGACAAGGTTTATCTCCCTAGAGCATGTAGCTCGGAGGGATTGGGAATTCTTTAAGTGGAGCATGTCCAACAGCTCTGGGTTTGACATAGCTTTGTATGTTAGGCAGAGATATGCGATGGAGTAAAACTGGATTTTTTGAGACGGTCTGCGTAGGGCATCTGTTTGAGGCTGGTAATCCTCTTTGTGAGGTATTTCTGTGGCCTTTCCAGTTGTTGTAGATGTCTTTTGAGGTACATACCAAAAGGGGTGTTGCACTCTATAATGGGTCTAATGAGTGATGAGTTGAGGGGAACAATGACCTATTTTTTCCTGGACCAGAAACCTTTTGTGATGAGTTATGCCACATAGAAGGATTTCCTGACTTCTGTGGTGATGTGATTATCAAAGGAGAGACTACTGTTCACCTGTGTCCCAAGGTCTCTTATCACACTTTCGGTGTTAAATAGACTACCACCTATGTGGTATCTCATGGGTACAAAGTTTTTACCAAAAGGGATGACAATGCACTTTTTGGCATTGAGCTTGAGGCCATGGCTTTGACACCAGGCATCTGACTCAGTGAGGCCCTTTTGTAGGATGTCCACATCATTAGGAGTTTTGATTATGGCTCCTAGTTTGCAGTCATCTGCGAACTTCATTAGCCAAAGACCTTCTGTGTTAGCCTGTACTTCAGAAAAGTAGACACCAAACAGGAGAGGACCCAGGACTAAACCCTGTGGTAGTCTACTTGTCACTGGTGTGAAGTCTGATTTGGAGTCTGCTACTTTCACAGTGTGGGTTCTGTCAGTGAGCCAGTTGGTAACCCATCTTGTGACATAGGGATTTATACCTAGTTTAGTGAGTTTCTCTATAATTCCAGAGTGGAGGATGGTGTCAAAAGCCTTGGCGAGATCTAGATAGGCTGTGTGAACTCCTTTACCATTGCCTACAGCTTTGGTGACTGCTTCAAGATGTCTTTCAGGTTTATGAGACATGATCTGCCTTTTACAAACCCGAACTGGGTGGGTCCAGAGTTTGGAGATTACCAGTGTCTTTGTTTATACATTCCATGATGATATGTTCCATGGCCTTGCAGACCAAGCTCATTAGGCTAATGGGGCGGTAGTTCCCAGGGTCCATGGTGGTTCCACCTTTGTGGAGTGGGATAACCGTCACTGCACACCATTCAGTGGGCACAAAGCCTGAGGTGAGGCAATGCTTGAACATGGTGCTTAGGTGGGGTGCTAGTTCATTCTGTAGTTCATGCAGAACGCAGCCTCGGATGTTGTCAGGTCCTGTGGATGCTGTATTCTTGGCTTTGGAGAGTTTGTTTTTTACCTGTGCAGCCATGATTACAGGAACTTTGCATTCTTCTGGTGTAGAGATGGGCCCTTTAGGGGGTGAGAGGGGGGCAAAGTTAGCACTGAACCTATCTGCTAGAATGTTGGCAATATCAGTTGGTTCTGTATATTTAGTGCCATTGAGCTGTAACTCAGAGCAGATCTGAGTGTTGCCATTGAGATTCTTGACATAGCTATAGAATGCTTTGTGGTTGCCTTTAGAATCAGTGGTGATTTTGTTTTTGTAACTAGCTTTGGAGGATTTTATGAGGGATCTCAGCTTCTTACTCAGTCACTGAAGAGAAAACCTTCACATTTCACCTATTGAACTATAAGCTGCAGCACTCTTATTACTGTTAGTACACTGTACTGTTTGTAAAAATGCAAAATAATCTGAAACAGTCTGCAATACTTAAAACTGTATTTTTATGTGCGGCTACCCAACCTCCTGTACTGCTGATCTAGAAATTATGGAGTGTATTTTATTAGTTTCTGCCTAAAGGAGTCCCACATACCTCATTATCGTCATTCATTAAAGTAATTTTATTTTTACTTTGTTGACCTGGTTAGTAGCCTCTTTTCAGGGGAAATCACCCTATTCTTTTCAACAGGTGCCATGTGATCTTTCACATCCACGTAACTTACCACCAGCTTAAGCAGATGCGGCCTCAGTTAAAGGTCTTATCCAAAGGATAACAGACTTAGGAATGCAGCATCCGCTCATACTACACTGCCATGTCACTACTTAATCTATCTTGCACAGGAATAGAACCCACAATGTTCTTCAATAAAGATGAGTGTACCGCCTATTGTACCACTGACACTGCCTTACTGTAAAACACTTCTGTATTGCACTGTCATCATTTTTACCTCCCATATTTCATTTCTTATATAGGTTCATGGGTTAGTACTAGGCTAACTGCCCTTGTGAGTCATTTTAATCCTAGCCAGTTATCCCTTGTGAGACTCAAACCCTGCATCTTGTGTTTGCAAGGCAAACACTGTAACCATTAGACCACCCTCCTATGACAATTAACATGTTTTTAAGTTCAGATCTTGCTAGATGCAATCACATATTTGCTTAATTTTGAAATAAATGATCATCATTAAAATGATTACCATTACCAATGGGGACCCAAGTTGATAGCAATCTCTCATTTGACAACCACATGGCCAAAGTGGTTAGAAAAACATTTTATATAGCCCACCTAATCATGAAGGGATTCACATCTAGATTAGGGGAGGTCATCGTGCCTCTTTACTCATCCCTCATCAGGCCCATAATTGAGTACAATGCCCCTTTTGGGATGTACCTTACCAAACACCTGCAGCAACTGGAAAGACCCCAAAAGTACCTCACCAAGAGGATCAAAGGGCTCAAACAGATGCCATATGCTGCCCGGTTAAAGAAACTCCAGCTCTACTCAGTGGCATACCGCCTGCTCAGAGGTGACCTGTGCCTGACGTATAAGGTCATGTCCAACCCGGAATTAAGGGACATGCTGCACCTCAAAAAATCCAAATCCCATCGAGCTACACGCTCGAGAGACTTGAACCTCAGCACTGAAATAAATAGGACATGCTGGAGGGACAGATTCATAACCCAGAGGCTCCCTTCACTCTGGAATAAAATCCCAGTCCAGGTTAGGCAGAGTCCCTTATTGACTCTTTTCAAGAGGAATCTTGATGAGTGGATGGGAGATCGTAGGTTTACCCCGGGTATCACTTCTGTGTCACTGTTAGACAGTGGCACAGTATACTAACCTCGAAAAAGGGCATAGCAAAATTAATTTAAAATGGGTGGCGAAAGCCAAACATACTCTGGCTAGGCTTATAAATGCCCTAGGGCAGATAGCCTAGTATGAACCTATGAACCTTTGAACCTATTACCAGAATATTATACAACGTCTGTGTATTTGATTAAAATGTATTGTAAAATGTCGTCCATACTTACTTTGTTTTGTACGGTCATGTGAGGCTCTGGAAATTATGTTAAATATTATCTCGTCTCCTAAGTCTGATGACTAGGGCATTATTATCAGGTTGCATCCTTTTTCTCAGCGGGACCTGGTGTAATTAATGTTATGCATTACTTGCATAGTGTGGCTTGCAATTTTCAGCCAAGTCTGGGACACTCATTTTACCTATTGCAGTTGGCTAGTTTAAACCAGCTGTGTATGAAGGCTAGGGTGCCTCATTTCACCTATTGTAGTGAGATGGTTTAAACAAGATGTGTATGAAGGCTAGGGTGCCTCATTTCACCTATTATAGTGAAATGGTCTGAACAAGATGTGTATGAAGGATAGGGTGGCTCATTTCACCTATTATTGTGAGATGGTTTGAACAAGATGTGGTGCCTCATTTCACCTATTACAGTGAGATGGTTTGAAAAAGATGTGTATGAAGGCTAGGGTGCCTCATTTCATGTACTGCAGTAAGTTGGTTTGAACCAGCTGTGTATGAAGGCTATGGTGCTTCACTTCACCTATTAGAAAGATGATTTGATTCAGCTCTCTGACTAATATCAGACATCATCCTCTTGAAGCATCTAACATTTATTTTTCTGAAAATTGTACCTGGCTGAAAAAAAGCATACAAACAGGCTAGCTTTCAAAAATATAAAGCTTTTAAGTCTTTCATTAAAATTTATAGAAGCACAAATTGACTGCTCTTTAGTAGTGTTAATCATGAGTAAAATCTCTCTTCCAGCAGAAACTTGAAAATCCACCCAAACATCCTACCTTCGGGATCTCCTGCCAGCTGCAGGAGGCTATCAATACAAAACCTTTAGAGAAGTATGCACTGCTACACCAACATCATACAGGATATTGATGTAACCATCTGCAGAATGGCATAAGAGCTGCCTAATGACATAATAGTTGGACAGGCTGCCTAATACCAGCTATCATTTAAGCATTACTGTATCTGTGACTGAAGGGAAGCAAACCCAGGTCATGTGCACATGTGCAACAGTGGATGTATAAAATCCCCAAAACAAATGAGTTGTTCACTGTCACCATTCAGTATGTTGTGCTGTATTTACAGCAGCAGCAGCAGGAATCAGTTATTCCTGTAAAGATACTCAGACAATTGACTCTGGTAGGAAAAGTGAAATGCAGATTTAAGTCGCAGGCTAAATCTGTTGAGTTAGGTAAAGTTGATTTATTTAGAGGAAATCGGGAAATATTCTATTCGCGATCAGTAAAACCAATGATGTCAGTGCGGGTGCTGGCCTCAATCCAAGCCATCGTTATTGAGTTGTTTATATATATATATATATATGTGTGCATGTGTGTGTGTGTGTGTGTGTGTGTGTGTGTGTGTGTGTGTGTGTGTGTGTGTGTGTGTGTATAAACCCATATGTGTGTGTGTGTGTCTAAATATGTGCGTGAGTGTGTGTGTTCTCTTAAATGCAGGTTTCTAATATAAATACATGTCATAGTCTATGCATGAAACAGTGTGGAGTCAAATGCTCTGTGATAGCACCATGTATAGACTTATAGAGATGCTCCACATACTTATCAGTACACTTACCTAGTGAGTCATGGATATAAACCATTCTGACTCAAAAGAATGCACTTCACTTACTACCACTATATGCAGCCCTCATACTAGAGTAGTTTCTTGATGAGTCTCTCATGGCGAGTAGAGTAACAACTGTCCTGTTTCAGTTCTATGCTGTTCTTTTTTACAGCATCATGAGAGGTAGAAGATAATGCAGCATTTTCTTTGTCACTGACAACTGTCACACATTTCAGCCATCAGCACTGTCCGCAAATGAACACAGCTAAGCTGCAATTCATAGACGCCACTTACTTTAATGTGTAGGCGTTTTGACTAACCATAAGTAAATTAACTCATAATGAGATGTAAATCAGAAATGATATAATCCAGTGTATTCTAATGAAGCCTTCTCTCATCCAGTTTGTGATTCATAGTCAATGTTCTGTGTCGTTGGCAGATTTGTTGTAAAAAGCAGAGTTGTGCCTACTATATCTACTTTGCAATCCACATACTTGCTCTTAGCTTAGCTGTTTCTATTGCTGACCATGTAAAAATGATTTAAGTTGTTGTTTATCTGCTTTGATCCCTTGTTCTGTGTCAATACTGTACATGAAATGCCACAGTCATACACAAAAACGTTTGATATAATCCAGGCAAATAAAATAACAATGAAAGCATGGCTGCCATGCTCATAAAAAAAAAAGTTATGTAACACAAATCCCATAATTATATATACATGCAGAATTCGGCCAAGTAAAGTTGTGGTAAAGTAATGTTTGCACTATCATGAATACAGTCACAACAGTAAGGCAAAGCAATTTGCTAACAGTTGTGTCTTTTCCTTAGCCCTACCACATTCATGTAATCATGCTACTGTCAAGTATCACTTATCAGTGCCACTCCGGAATTATTGTGTTCATATAGATGGTACTAATGAATTTATACATCCTGTCTCTGGACAAACTTTTTTCGTCAAAGTTAATGCTAATTGTAAGACCAAAAACCTGGTTTATTTAGCTACCTGCAAAGATTGTAACACTTACTATACAGGGAAAACTAATAGAATGTTCTTTGAGAGGATTCGTGAGCACCTTTATGCCATAAAAAAGTGTGATGCTACAAATGCTTTAGCTAACCGTGTTAGAATCTGACTTGCAACATAGTTTTGTTTTTAAAGTAATGGAGGTAGTGTTTAACAATCCCAGAGGTGGTGATTTAAAGAATTATACTGAACAGAGAGAACTTCAGTGGATTTTGAGGTTTGTTGCTGAATGGATACCTGGCCTCAATGACAGGGTTTCCTTAAGACACATTCTAAAATCAAGGGATTTAGTTAAGTGATAATTGTTCATTTTAATAATGGATGACTGATGTTTTACTATATAAATGTGTTTTGCTGTGATGTTATTTGTCTGAAGAAGCACTTCGGTGCAAAAGCACTCACCATTTCTTGTCAAGGTTTGTTTTTATTAAAAGAATTGTGCTACAGCTTTGTCTTCTGGGATTCCTTCTACGTTTTTACTTGAGAATTTTGCTGTTTTTTGGTCTCCCAGTCTAGCCTTTAGGAGGTATATTGAACTTTGTGTACTTATTGTATTGGATGTATTGCTGTGATAAATTTTTAAGAACATTAGCTGCAACATGATACAGACATTTAAGATTATTCATTAAAATCCAGGGCTATGTGTTTATGTCATGCTTATTAATGCACAAATACTTTGAAATGCCTGTGTCCAAGTGTACTGTGATCAGACTATACTTTGGTGTAGTTAACAGCAATCACTGGATGTAATACACGGATGAAAGTTTAATAGTGATTATTAATCAGTCAATCATGAAGGCTAGGATCACTTAGTGTTAGAACTAAGCATTTTCATACCAACAGCTGTAAGTGACAACAAAACAAGGAGATGTGAGATTAGTGAATCCACAATCAGTGTGCAGTACCTGCAAAAGAGGGGAACTCTGCACCCAGCTTTAAATGTATCCTAAATTTAAAACTGCTCATCATGAAACTTACCAGTAAACTTTAAGTGCATGATATTTCACTTATCACAAAACAGGCACTCACATATTCCCTAGATTTATTTTGTGCATGTTGCATATCATAATAGTGCATCTTATAAATCAGAGAAGTTGCATAATCCAGCAGTTTTGTCTGTTGGAAATGACAGTAAACTGAATCAAGGTTTTATTTAAAATACTACAGCTTACTGTATTCTAGACTTCCACAGACTTCCAGTGTATTTTGCAGAACAACATGTCTTCTTTAGACATATAAACTAGTGCTATTGTTCATCTAGAACGAACGTTTTATTAGAATGGTAATACAGCTTTCTTGTACTGTTTTCAGACTGCAGTTACAATACTCAAAAGTATGATTTCCCCCAAGCTATTTTATACTTATAAACAGTACTATTATTTCTCAGTCAGAAGCAATCCCTTCACTTTTGTAAGCACTTCACAGTAACACAGAGTGCTATGTTGTCTTCAAAGACTGACATGCATAATAAATTATATTTGAACTTAAATAATATCCACCCACTTTTCCAAAGAATGTATTAGATACCTATAACACTGAGCCTGATGATTTGCAACTCTGTATGCATTTCGGTTGGTTTTGATATAATGTGTCATACCACTGAGACTTACAAGAAAGGAGACGTGTAAGGGCTGTTTTCTTTACAATACAGCACTAAGTACAGGAATTGTTTCCAGCTAAGAAATAGTACTAAAATCTAACAATGGACTTTTAAACAGTGGAATAGGTGTTTTACTTGCAGAGTCTGACAGACTGAAAGAATGCAGTCAACATTCAATTTGCACATAGTAATGTATGTAAAGAACTGTGAGAGTAATGACTAACCTTCCTTCAGAAATATGTTTATAGTAACTGGTTATACTTCTATCGTGCCTAAACAGATACTGCTGCCCTTAAACCTCGGTGAGCTAAGAGTGTCTGTAAAGACTAATTAGTACTGTTGGCAGAGAGCATTATATGCCATGATTAGCATCATTGCTATTGTCACTCTTCACACTGTGGAATGGGTATACTACTGTGGTACATTAAAGCAGCAGTGCCACATGAATCTCTGAAATGTGATAGGTGCCTTCTGAGGAATGTCACCTCTGTCACATTCCTTCTGAAAAGACACAGCACTAGAATGTATTTCTGAGAAATGTGTTAACAGGTAAATGACTTAGCTATTCTAAACCAATCATACTTTACCAATATAAGAAGTACTCACTGTAAAGTGTAAGGTGCAAAGCATCCTCCATGTAATCATTGATTAGTTTTACTAGATTAACTTGTGATACCTGTGAAGTCTTTCATATGATACCATTACTCTAAAGTATGCCACTATGCCCTGACGTGGTCGGTCATGGCTGACATCCTACTGGGTAGTAATTGCAATGTGTTGTTGTTGAGAAGGAACAGTATGAGCAGTAGCAGATCAGCCAACAGCAGGGACCTGAAAAGCTGATGGAACAGTATCCGTGATACCCTTCCTGATAGAACAGTATCTGTGATACCCTTGCTAATAGAACAGTATCCATGATACCCCTCCTGATGGAACAGTATCCATGGTACCCTTCCTGATGGAGCAGTATCCATGATACCCTTCCTAATAGAACAGTATCCATGAATCCCTTCCTGATGGAACAGTATCTGTGATACCCTTCCTGATGGAGCAGTATCCATGATACCCTTCCTGATGGAACAATATCTGCGATACCCTTCCTGATGGAACAATATCCGTGATACCCTTCCCGATAGAGCAGTATCTGTGATACCCTTTCTAATAGAATAGTAACCATGATACCCTTCCTGATGGAACGGTACCCATGATACCCTTCCTGATGGAACAGTATCCATTATATCCTTCAGGATGGAACAATATCCGTGATACCCTTCTTTTTATTTTTACTAAATTTTTTTTATTTCAAATAAAATGTCTTAAGAAACATTACATGAAATAAAGATAAATAACATATTTACAATTCTAAAACATTACTAACTTCAAACTATTATATAACTATTTACATTGGTATCTATGTAAATAACATTGAAATTCTATATTATATAAAGTTAGAAACATAAGATGATATATCTTCGTCAATCGTTTCGAGTATTTCCAGTACTTTCATCCAAGAGTAATAGTAAGATGTAGATCTTTTAGTTCTGTTCTTCACTGTTAATATTTCCATGTGAGCAACTGTTGATGTTAAATTCTTAAATTCCTTGAACGTAGGAGAAGCCTCATTTTTCCAGTGTATAGTTATGATTTTACATGAAATTGCCAATAGTGACCATAGGATTTTAGTGTCTTTTTTTGGTAGACAGTTTGGAATAGGAGAGTTGAATAAAATTAAAGACTTTGTTAATTGAAAATTATCATTATAAACAGTCTGAAGAAAAAAGTTAATAGACTTCCAGTACATATTGAGACATATACATTCATAAAAAAACATGCTGCCAATCTGCTTTTTTCTTGATATGGCATCTCCAACATTGATCTTCAGTAGAATACATTTTGGCTAGCCTATGTGGTGTATAGAAACTTCTGTGTAGATATATCCAAGTGAATAATTGCCAGTATTTTGATAATGTAGAAAATTTGGAAGATTTTAGAATATTACTTTTTTCCTCTTCAATTGGAGGATAGTTCCTTATTAAAGTATAATAATCCCAATATGATTTTTCATGATCATTTTTTGTTTTTTTTAACAATTTTATAGATATTAGACAAATAACCTGTACCCTGATAAGGTTGTTTTGTGATAAGAATAAGGTATTCAATGAGTTTTGGAGCTTCATGTCTAACTGAAGGTTGCATTTGTTCTACTTTATTTATAAGAAAATGTCTTAGATTTTGTAAAAACAACCAGTAGTCTTTATTTATATTATAATTGTAAGCTATCTGTTCATTTGTTAGTATTTTCCCTTTCTCTATAAGTTGATGCCAAAACAGCAATGATTCTTTCTTGAGTATATTCATTTTAGAGATTTGGGATGTATCTAGAATATTGGGTGTAAAAGCTATAGGGAAAATAAGAAAAATCCAAGAATTAATATTTGGTATTTTGTTTATATATGTTTTTAATACTGGAAGTGTAGAACCTATATAGTTTGATGGTAATGTATTGATATTATTCCTTTTCCCTAAAAAATAATCTTTTAAGATCCATATAAGGGGTGATGATATTACTGTTAAGTTGTCTTGTATATGATTGTAATTAAAGTCTATGTAAATATGCTCATGGGCTTGTTTACATATAGGTGTGTATGCATTATTTAACCATAGTGTTATATTTTTAATAACAAATGAGGTGATATATAAATCAATATCCAGTAAATTAATTCCACCATCTTCCCAATCTGGTAAATGTTTATTTAAGGCTATACAGGGTTTATTTGGAAACCATAGAAAATTTAAAATTAGTTTATTGTATTTTTAAATAATATATTTGGGAGGTGGCAATGAAAAGTTTTGTATTAAGTATAATATTTTGGGAAATATGATTACTTTAACAAGCTATAATCTGTCTGCTGTTGAAAAGATGTATTTATTCCAGTAACCAATTGTTTGTTCTATTTTGTCTAGTATTTTATTATAGTTAAATATTAAATAATCTGTTAATTCATTGAGTAGATTTATTCCCAGATATAATAATTTATTTTCTGTTACTATATATTTGGAAAATCTTTTGTTTATATTTTTTTACAGTTACAGGGCATCATTTTAGTTTTGTTTTCATTAAATTTTAAACCTGAAATATTTTGAAATTTATTCATGGAGTTAAATACAGCATTCAAAGACTCATTGGCATCTGAGAGAATTAAAAGTATGTCATCAGCAAAGAGTTGGATTTTAAGGTTTAATATTTTATTAATACTAATGCCCTTTATGTTATTGCTTGATCTGATATGATTTGCAAAGGGTTCTATGAGTAATGCAAATAACAATGGTGATAATGGGCAACCTTGTTTAGTTCCCTTTTTGGTTGTTATAGGACCTGATCTATGCGATCCTAGTTTAACATATGCAGTAGACTTGCCATAGAGTATTTGGATAAGATTATTAAAATTAGAAGGAAAGTTATATTCTTTTAAAACTAGTGAAATAAAGTTCCAGTTAACTGAATCAAAAGCTTTATTAATATCTAATGAGATTACATTTAAATCTAGGACTCTATGTTTGCTATAGTCTATTAATGTTAGTATTCTTTTAATATTGTCTGAAGTGTTTTTTCCTTTAATAAAGCCTGTTTGATCTTTGTGAATTAAGAAAGGAAGAAAGTGTTTGATCCTATCTGCATATATAGCCATAAACATTGTATAGTCTATATTGAGTAATGATATTGGCCTATATGAGGAGCACTGCTTCTCATCTTTATCTGGTTTGATAATTGGAGATATCAATGAATAGTTCAAAGAGGGTGGTATGTTCAAATCTTTTTTGGCTATATCATATACTTTCAATAGTAAGGATATGGCTTGATTGGGTATTAATTTATACATTTCTGGTAGCATATTGTCTAGGCCAGGTGTTTTATTTGTCTTGAGCTTTTTAATTTGTGATTTTAATTCTGCCATATTGATTGGTTTGTTTATAATGTCTATTTGTTCTTGTGTTAATTTAATATGAATATTATTTTCTAAGTATTTTTTTATATCCTTAGTAGGTGTATCTTGAGTGTTTAGGGAATTATCAATGTTAAACTGAAGTCTGAATGCTTCTAAAATATCATTTAGATCTCTAACTCTTTTGTTAGTCTTAGGAATAAATATTTCTTTTATTTGCTTAGATTTGATTTTTTTTTTGTTCTATTAGTTGTCTCAGGTGTGCTGAATTAGTAGAGTATGAGTTTATTATTATCTTTTCTAAGATAATCATAATCTTATGAGGTAACAATTCTGCATACTTCTTATTGATTTGCGCACGTTCTTGAAATTGAGTAGTATTGCCCTTTTGTATTTCCAGTTTCAATTCATCTGCTTTGTTTTGTAAGTCTAGCATATCTTTATTTCATAACTTCCTTTTATTTATGTACCAGGATAATATTTTCCCACATGTAACTGCCTTTAACGAATCCCAGACATATATTTCTGAAATATCCTCTGTGTAGTTTATTTCTAGAAAGTTTTTAATTGTTTCTTCATTAAATTCTTTGAATTCTGTCAATTTTGTGTTATAGGAAGGTATCCTAGTAATGGGATTTGAATGAAAAGGTGTAAGCTCTATCTCAAAGACTATGGCATTATGATCAGATAAGGGATACTTTATCATTTTGACTTTGTCAATTTTTGTTATTAGGTCATTGGCAACATATATTCTATCAATTCTAGAGTTAGTTCTATATCTATGAGAATAAAATGTGAAGATTAGTGAGTCTGGTTCTGCAAATTCATTTTTATCTTTTAAATATAATGTATCTATAAATTTTAATAGTGCTTTAGAGATAAGTTGTTTTCTTCTTTTAGATTTCGAATCTATATCTTTTTCATTAATTATACAGTTGAAGTCTCCTGCCAAAATCAGGCTACCCTTAGTTAAATTAATTATCTCTTCAAAGTGCTGTTTAACTGTTCTTAATCCTAGTCCTGGAATCCAGTATATATTTACTAAGGTATAGATTCTCTTATTTAACTCTATTGAAGCTAGACAAAACATAATTGATGTATCTTGATGAGTAGTAATTATTTTAGGTGTTATAGTTGAGTTGCGGAAGTAGTATAGCTACTCCTCTTTTTTTTTTGTTTTGTATTGAGAATTTACTAGTACTGTGTAATTATTAATATTTAAGTTGTTTATATTTCTATCTAATAAGTGTGTCTCTTGTAAGAAGACTATTTGTGGTTTATGTAAATTTATGTACTTGAATAGGCTTCTCCTTTTATTACTATTATTTAGACCATTAACATTTATGGATAAACATTTCATTTCCTAGTTTTGAGTTTGTTTTATATGTGAGTTTATACAAATATTGTTTATTCTTAGTTCCATCTTGGATAAATAATTCAAAAATGTTTTTCTTGTATGGTTTTTGCATGTTTCTGGGTGACACCAAAGTGATAAAATAAAAAAAAAGAACTTCCAAACTTGTAATTCTTAACCTTAAAAACCATTCCCTATCACTATGAGGTAATATACCTCCTTGTTTGGTTAGTGAATCTAACCAAACAAACTTTCTACCCTCACAAATAATATTTGGATCAGTTTCTCTTATCCTCTTAGTTTTTAAATAAAGATAATTGAATAATATATTAAGATAATCTAATCAGCTAAAATATATAAATATATTCTTTACTCTTTATCTTATTGTAATTCAATAATACTTATTTCTAATTAGGTTTCAAAAAGGTACAAACATTTAGACTAAGGTAGTATAATTTCAAAATAGTTTAGGGTATTAATAAACATTTTCTCATGTTAAAATCTATAACTGTATATTGCAGACATCTGTTGTAAGCTATTTACTGTCATTACTGTAAAATACAATACCTTTGTTGTGTAAGTGTTTTTAGACTACTCAAGTCCGAAACCAGTGTTTAAAGTAGTATTTGCAAAGTCACATTGGAATAAAAACATGAATAGTTCTGAAACCACATCATATTTCATGTTTAACATAAACTGGAATGCAATACAATGTACAAGTATATTAATATTTCTTTACTGGACATTAAATATGTTCCTCTGATTGCATTTTCTAGCTTTTCAAAGACAATTCCCATGGCTGGAGACAACAAGATCAAAATTTAGACGTCTCCCTTATCTAAGAGACTGCTTATAATGTTGTTACATGATTGAGTGTTTTGTTGTGAACACTTTTATCAATTTTCATAGGAACTTTGTATAATCAAAAAGACACAGTGTAGAGGTAAAACTACAGTGCACTTGACCACATTTTCCAGACCAAACATCTATGTATATCACATATTCTCTCTTACAGCTTAGACTGACACTTAACTAGTGAGTTTATCTGCTGACAATAAATGTTGGGAATATAAATTTTGGCTTACTAAACACCATTAATTTAACCTTATGATTGATGATTGAATAAAATTTTAGAATTAAACATCAGCAGTTTCTCATTATAGTATTTAAAAAGTATACTGGAGAACATATCAAAATAATGAAAGCTGCTAAGATTTAAACTATTATGTATGATAATATTGGAGGTTAAAATTCCTAACCCACTTTGCAGTAAATATTCAAAATGCATTTAGTCTATGGGGTAATACCTTTATTAAGTCAGAAAGTTGATTAAGAAGCTTGTTTTTCCTCTGGTATCAGAGGATAGCTATGGTGATCCATGCACTGCAAGATTATGATTTATCCTGGTATTATGATTATGAACCCCGTACTTGGTATTCCTCCCTGTACATAAGAAGTTGGGGCTTGAGTTGAGACTTACACAAACTGACCCTCGCCAGTAGGCTCCTAAAGGGTAAAGAAATATACTAGGCCTGATTATGAACAAGCAACTTTGAACATGTTGCATTCAGGAATGACTTCATGTGGTATTTATTTAATCAAGTGAAACAATTAAAGAGAAGCTGCAGTTTAAAACATGCAATCAATTCAAATAAGCCAAAAATGTTTTTCATGCCTTTGAAAGTCATCTGCAGTTATATATATAGTTTTTTTATATATATTAGAAATACATTTGTATTGCAAAGATGGCATTAGTCAGTCACCGTGATCACATGTACAGCAGTAAAATAATAAGCAATTCCTGTACAAACTACAATTGTACCACACTGCATTTTTAGTTCAGGCATGCAGGGAACTTTCAGCTGTGGAATGTTGTTTATGAGCTTCTTTTCAGTAACAGAAACCCCAGCATAATATTAGGTTCTGCAGCAAGCTTGAAACTTGCTAATATATCTGTAACTCCTAATGTTAAAAAAAAAGATATAGTGATAAAGGAGTTTGTGGAATTGTCTAGCAATTTGTAAATCAATTATGATTACATGTTTCTCTCTTCAGATTGTCTCTCAGAAGACAGTCTATGTTGTTCCGATAAGTAAAGCTTAAATAGGGTGGTCATGTAATATAAAAGCATGTTTAAAAAAACATCTGTATGTATTTAAATGAGCCACATACATTATTTCCGTTTTAGTAGAAGGAATTTAGGTTCCTATATCTTTAAAAGTGAACCGAGCTTATTTCCTGATTAGACGTCAATTAGATAGAGTCAGAGGATGATGTATACAAGTAAACGTGTCAAGCAATAAGGAACTCGAGTTTGTAGTAATATTTGTGGCTGTTAAATTGTCTCAGGAACCAACCGGGAAAAGGTATGTGTTTTTCTCTTTTTTTTCCTTCTCTCCCTTCATGACAAAATCATGTAGTGTGCACATGAGCACTCTAGTCTGCCGTATAGTGTTTGCATCTAATAAACTTTGCATTTTAAACATGCTATGCCATATTTATTTACAAGAGAAAAGACAACAGGATATCCAAGCTACTTAAAAGTATCTCTCAACTCCTGATGTTTGGAGCCACAACACACTCAGCTCATAGCCGCAAAATATCACTCACAACATATTTTGCACTGTACTATATCAATATGTGCTAATGGGTCAAAGACAAAACACCTTTTGCAGCTATTTAAAGTAGCCTTATGATATATCTAAACTGAAATACTTCATTTCAAAAACAACACATTCCCACCCAGCATTACTGTTTACCCAAACAGAGACATTTTTAACATATAAAAATAAATGTTGTCAGGGATGTAACTGATAATAAGGTATATAACAGCTATTACTATACCTATTAAGCAATATAACCATATACTGATTAAAGCATTATAAGTTAATGAAGACTTTATATGTTGAAAAAAAAAAGGGAACATAGTAAAAATAAAAAAATATTTGAGAACATTATTATGTGTTGATTACTCTGATTAAGAATATGAAAATAATAGATGGATAATAATGAAAAATGAAGTAATGTTTAAATTATGTTTAATATATTAATGTGATTTGAGATAAATGTATTTAAATTTATACTAACTTTAACATTTAAAGTATAATTGAAAACAGTACCTGTTTCAGTGTGACTTGAAGACAGAAGGAACTTTTCTTTTGTTGTTTGTATTATTATTGAAACTTTTGCAGAATATAACATATGTAAGATTATTTGTCCTTTACTTTCTTTTTCTTTTGCTCAACAGTTTTCCAGTTATTTACTTCAACATTTCTCTTTGGAGTACTAATTGTCCAGTCTATAGATTCTTCATGTGTTAGGATGTTATTGGTGGTAAGGTATTTTATTGCTGAATCTACTGTTTCAAAGACTTTTATTCCATTTGGTAGAAAAACTCTCAGTCTTGCTGGAAATAAAAGATGGATTTTCAATTGCTTCTTCTTCAAGGTTTTTATTATTGGTAGAAATTATTTTCTTTTTGAAATCACCTTTGTAGAATAATCATTGTCAAATCTTATTAATGAATCATTGTATTTGATGGGAGAATTTGCCCAAGCATTTTTTAATATAAGATCTTTATCTTGTGTAGAAAAAAGTCTCACAATTATGGATCTCGGCTTGTTCTTAATTGGAGAAGAAGTATTTCCAGAAGCTGCTAGTGATCTATGCACACGTTCTATACCATATGAAAGATCTTCAGGGAATTTTGTTACATCTGGTATCCAGGTGGTAAGAAAGTTTATCATATTGTCCCCTTCAGATTTTTCTGGTAGACCATATATTCTAATATTATTTCTTCTTGTTCGATTTTCCATATCATCAAGCTTTTCTAGTAAATATGTGTTCTGTTGAAGTAAGAATTCAGTTTGTTGTTCTTCTATTTGGACTCTAGTGTCAATGTCATTTAATGACTGTTCAATAAGTGATATATGTCCTTTCTGCTGAGTAAACATTTCTTGAAGCTGTTCTGGTTGTTGTGAGCACTTTTCTTTAAAAGTATCTATTTTATTGTTCATCTTGTCAATTTTTATTTTAAGTTCCTGTCTATTTGTATTTTGAAAGAAGAGTCTTGTGCTGAATTCCTTAGATGACTCATGCTGTGAAGCTGATATTGGTGCTGATTTTCCAGTAATTAATTTGACAGAAATTATTCAAGTTCTAACAATGAAAGTTTTCTTGTAGATGTTCGAAGTTATTAGAAATTAGTTAGCAATAAATATTTCTTCAAATTAAATATTTTTTTGCAAAATTCCTGTCAGGAATTGTATTGAGCTAAGAGAGCTGAAATGAAGTGCAGCTATCAGTTCAGCATCCTAGCCATACACCCCCATGATACCCTTCTTGATGGAACAGTATCCATGATACCCTTCCTGATGGAACATTTTCCATGATATCCTTCCTGATGGAACAATATCCATGATACCCTTCCTGATGGAACAGTAACCCTGATACCCTTCCTGATGGAATAGTATCCATGCTACCCTTTCTGATGGAACAGTACCCATGATATCCTTCCTGATATTACAGTCTCCATGATACCCTTCCTGATGGAACAGTATCCATGATACCCTTCCTAGTAGAACAGTCTCCGTGATACCCTTCCTGATGGAACAGTATCCATGATATCCTTCCTGGTGGAACAGTTTCCATGATACCCTCCCTGATGGAACAGTATCCATGATATCCTTCCTGATGGAACAGTCTCCGTGATACCCTTCCTGATGGAACAGTATCCATGATACCCTTCCTAGTAGAACAGTTTCTGTGATACCCTTCCTGATGGAACAGTATCCGTGATACCCTTCCTGATGGAACAGTTTCCATGATACCCTTCCTGATGGAACAGTATCCATGATACTCTTCCTGGTGGAACAGACTCTGTGATACCCTTCCATATACAGTATCATGAGAAAACTGTTGCACAAGAGCAGTGATTTCTCTCAACTGTATAAAGAAATATTCTGAGGTAACATTTCTGATAGTAAGTCATGTTCCTATTGTAATGAAATAGCATGCCCTTAACTCCTTCAGTGGAGAATATTTTGAAGAAGGTCAATCCAATATCATTGACAATTTTGGGATATTCTTGGCCTCTCACAATATAGGATAGTGCTGTGTCTCCAATGGCCCTGGAATATCTATGAATGTATTTGTCTATTCTCATAAAATCTTTATGGAAGTATAGTGATATATTACTGATAAAATATCATTAGATTGCATTGCATGCTTTAAAAGCAACATTGAAGCAGTATCCTGAATTTTAAAGAAAAACGTTGCATTTTTATTCTACACCATTAATTGAAAATGAAAATTTTGTGAAAACACCTACAACCCCTTTTGATGTTACTGATGTTACTGATAAACAATTTGAAGTTAGGTGGGCACAGGCGGCTCACAAATGTGTGACAGAGTGGTTACACATTCTCATTGAAAGAGACACTGTGAAGCAACGTAAAGTAAAGAAAGACATAGAAATCTTTTGCAATAATTTGACTGCACAATTCAATTCTGAACAGTTTAATTTAATATTAAGTAGCTATAATGTAAAACTAGAAGAAGTTTCTAATGATATCATAAAAAGGAAAATCAATAAGCTGGAAAGAGACATCCGTGATTATAACAGCGGCTATGCCTTTAAGAAATTGGTTCAGCGGAAACAACAGAGGCGGCAACATGAAAACAGAACCAATTTGAAACAAAGTGTTTCTTTTGTTTCTTCTGAAGCAATCAGCAGCATGGGTGAATCAGAAGAAGAAACAGCTAACTTTCCTTCATTACCTAGGGCACAGGATCCTGATTATTTACAAAATAATTTTTGGAATCAAAGAGATCATTATGCAAGGAAAAGAAGGTGTACAGACAACTATAGGGATGGACAATACCAGAGGTATGATAACCTCCACAAACGGACTAAATATTGATGTTTGTAATGTGTTATTGTCATTGGAAAATGTGAAAAATATAGGATGTAGTTCTGTCATGAACTTATCAGGTCACAGTTTAAGTGAATATGAAATGTCTGTGTTAGGCTGTGGCTTAAAATTTATACCTACAGCACTTCCTAGGAAGCATGTTACTTACATAGAAATTTTTCAACTGATACGCAAGTTACATTTATCTAATTATTTTGAAAAAAATGTGTTTATGCATACAGAAAGTGATGAAAGTGATTTGGAATCAGGTGAAAGTTTTTTTACATGTGAATCGTTTTGTTTGGATGGTGATGAAATGAATGCTTATTGCTTAATAGATACTACAAAAGTACCAGTTAGAAGTACCTTTATTCCACCTTTTAGACATGAGGGAATTTCTCACTTTTCAGCCATGGTACATCATTCAGTGGATGATCTTTTTTTGAAATTTAAAAAAAACTAGAAGTGTAGTAAAATACAATCTAAGTAAAAGAGAGTGTCTGGTGCTACAAAGTCTGACTAAAAGAAAAGATTTAGTTATTAAACCCTCAGATAAGGGTAACAAAATAGCGGTGTTGCACTTTTCACAATATTTACAAATGTTTATAAATCATTTGAATGTAAAGGAGGTGTATAAAATATCCAGCATTATGGAATATGAGCAAGCTATAACAAATTTTAGAGATATTATAATGAAAGGCTATAGACTTGGCTATTTGTCCAAAAAAGACATAGATGTTAAATTTAATATAGAAAAGTGCACAATGGGTAAATTTTACTGCCTACCTAAGGTGCATAAAGATTTAGTAAATCCACCAGGTCGCCCTATAGTGGCAGCTACTAATTACTTTTTCCATAATATTGGAATCATGCTACATTATTATCTATCTAAATTTGTGACTGCTTTAAAGTCTTATATCAAAGACTCTTTTGATTTTTTAGATAAAATTAAACATGTAGCATGGGATGAAGAATGTTTGTGGATAGTATTGGATGTTAAGAATTTATATACTAGTATTAGACATTCTATAGGTTTAAAAGCTCTTGAATTATTTTGGGAAATAGTCCTATGTCAAATCACATTATAGAATTGATTGATTTTAGTTTAGTTAATAATTATTTTGAGTTTAATCAGGTAATATACCAACAAATACAAGGCACAGCTATGGGGGCACCATTTGCCCCCATGTATGCCAATCTGGTTATGGGTTATTTTGAAGTCACTTTTTTGTATAGGTTAGATTTTTTTTAAGAAATATGTGACTCATTATTTTAGGTTCATAGATTATTTATTTTTTTATGTAAAGGAGGTAGAGAATTTATAATTACTTTTGTGAATCTGTTGAATTCTAATCCACTAGGTTTGAAATTTGAAGGTTTACAAAGTGGAAATTCAGTTATTTTTTTAGATTTAATATTAAAAGGAAATGTAGAACAAAGAAAAATTAATACTAGGATACATAGAAAATTTGATGATGGTGGACATTTCCTGGATGGACGTATTTGCCACCCGGCACTTATTATGAATGCTTTACCATACGGGGAATTGCTAAGAGTCAGCAGGCTTTGTAATGAGTCTGATATCTTAGAGAGAGAAATTCTAAATTCCTGCCAGATGTTTAAAAACAGGGGGTATACTATAGAAGTAATTAGAAAAGCCTTAGAAAAATTATGTTGGACAGAAATGGATATTAAAAACAAGAATCAATATAATAGTAGTTCATTTCATGAAAAATCAAATCAAATGTGTAATAAAATTTATTTTGTCACATCATATAATGTACTCTCTGATGACTTTATAGCAGTTATAAAATATTACTGGTCATTTTTGAGAGAAGGAAGATACAAATTGAATAATGTATGGCATTCACCTTTGATTTCTTTTAAGAGAGGTCATAACCTAAAAGATATGTTAGTTCATGCTAGTTTCTCTTTACCAAATATTAATATAAGTCATGAAATTAGTAGGGTTGGTACCTGAGCATGTGGAAATTGTTCTGTTTGTCCATTTATAGTGAAATATTTTGATAAAATTAATGGTATAAACTATAGACCAGTAACAGAGTATACTTGTAATACAGTGGGTATTATTTATGCTCATAAATGCCCATGTAATTTATTTTATATTGGTGAAAGTAAGAGGTCTTTCAAGGTTAGGCTACAAGAGCATATTTGTGATATTAAGAATAAAAAATTAGAAAGCCCTGTAGCCACTCATTTTAATGAAATACATGGAGGGTCATGTGAAGGTTTAAAAGACAGTATCTTGGAACAAGTTTCAGCAATAAACACTATGTGTTTAAAAAATAGATTACTGTCTAAAGAAGCAGTTTTTATTTTAAAGTATAATACTTTAACTCCTGGTGGATTAAATCAGGAATGTAATTTGAAGTTTTTATTATAAAGTGTTGATAAAATTGGTTAATTGTTTTACTGATGAATTTTAATGTAATTGATGCATCTTTATAAGAGATGTTTTTCTCTGTTTGTATTATCTCCTGGAAGGCTGTTAAGCTGAGGCACTAGAGAGGTTTTTGTGTGTCTTAATAAAAGGAAAAATCTACTGGCTTTGTCATTTGGATTACTCTTGGATATATTGTCTTGTGTGCATCCAAGTAGAGAGAATGCTGTTTTATGTGGTTTCTTTTGAGGTGGTATAACTGAACAAATGCACATTTGTACAGTGTGAGACATGCCAGACTGCTCAGTATGTTGAACATATGGTAAGGACAGAGGTTTAAATCTGACACTTACTAACTGCTGCCACTGCTGTGTATTATTTTTCAGTTATTTGTTGCAAATTTTATATTTTGTTCTGGTTGATACTTATTATAAGGAAGATGTATAGTCTTTAATGACTGCTGGCAATGGTCCCATTCAGTAGACATATTTCTCATGATTTTAAGCTGGCACAACTATGGAGTTGCTATATTTAAGTTTTGGGGGCTCAGGAGGGATTGCTTCTCTCCAATAATAGTGTAAGGCTTTTCTGGAGGTTTTTTTTATGTTTATTTATTTCACTGACAGGAAGTATTTTTCATATATCTGTGGTTCACAGTTTATTATGTTGGTAATAGGTGTGTTTGCACTGCTTCTGATTCGAGGGTCACTTGTATGCTAAGGTCAACAATATACTTATTGTCTTCTATTACACATTACATGAGACAAAAGTGTTAAAGATAAAAAAGAGAGCAGTACCTCAAATACATGAATGGCAGCCCACATTTGTTAAAACTATGATTTTGCAATAACTCTTTAAGCTCTACAGGTAAAACAGAGTCCTATATTCTGTTATAACTGGTATCCTTGCCTAAAAATGTATCAGTTTGGAATTCCACAAATGTATATCAAGTTAAAGGTGTAGGTGTACTTTAGTATATGGTATGTTTGTATCCTATTCTAGTACCTGTATTTCCCAAAAGGAATTTTAAAGAAAACCTAACTATTTTTATTGCTGACCCTAGTGTTCTGTTTATGCTTTGCTACAGTGTGCCTCTGTCTTTCTGGACTGAAGCAGGCACTTAGAAATGCCTACTCGGTGTTCTATCTGCTAATACAAGAGTTTTCAACCAGTGTGCCATGACACACTGGTGTGCCTTGAGAGGTCGACAGGTGTGCTACAAAATTTTTTAAAACATGCCTACTGTCTTCAGACATATGCGTTACTTTCTCCCACACTTTAGTGCAATCTTTTCTTTACAAAGAATTATGTCACCAAATGTGTGTAATACATCAAAGATGAAATTGGAGGTTGCAGTCAGGTGTTTTTTTTTTTTTTTTTTTTTTTTTACGATTCTCCTCCAATGACACCTCCATTGAATTAGGCATGCCGGATAGAGATAGATATCATAGAGTGAAACTGTGAGCAGTGAGCACTGAAAGTCTACTGACTCTAACAACACTAAATTTTGATCCAACTTCGAACCAAGGGACTTTGCAGAAGAGTGTGCATAGAAACTGCCACTGCAAGCCAGCCTGCATTGATGTAATAAAATTCTATTCTACTACAAGAAGTACTGGCATACCTCTCAACCTCTTATAACAGAATTTTCATTAGTAAAACGTTTCTACAGGATATGATATTTGAAACTCAAATGTCAGGCATTATTTTCTGTTTTCAGTCCTCCGTGATTTGCCAGTGATTTGCCAGAAAACCACAATTTAATAAGAAGAGTTGCTAAATATGGGGCAAAAATCTGGACATTCTGCAATGTGGTGGCAAGGTGGTTCTCAAGGCACCAAAGAGGTATAGTTGAGAGACTACCTCGTTTGGCACGCTGGTGTAAGGGCAGCATTGCTGCAAGCTGGGACATCAGAAGGTGTACCTACTGTAACAGTGTGTTCATTTGTATGTGTGTTATTTTTCTGTCTGCATGAGTGAGTGTCTGCAGGTATGAAAGCAGAAGAGAGTGTGTGTATGAGAGATCGAGAGAGTGACAGTGATCTTGTGTGAGTGAATCCATGTTTGAAAGCAGAAGAGACTGTGTGTGTCAGAGACATAGTGAAGAGTGAGAGCGAGTGATCCCCTGGCAGCAGTTAAGAGGTTTGTGCATACCTCTCAACCTCTTTCTTATTTTAACCAGTTAGCAAGTAAGCAAGTAAAATATAAACAAAAAAGTAATTCCATGACACTGCACTAGTAGAAATGTTAATGTTCTTTTCCATTTTGAATTAAGGAGTACTTACACCAACCCATAGTATTTTAAGTTAAGACAAAGACACAGATAAGCTTATACAGAGTCTGAGACCTATTTCTTTGTTATGCTGTTTTGGAAGGGCGACCGATGGCCATATTAATAATAATATATATTGTAATACTGTGGATGAACTTTCTTATCTGGATCTAGTTTACCATTTTTTTGTTTGTTTTTTTAAGCATGTCAACTTAAAAGACATTCTAAAGCAATGTCAGGCACAGTTATCTCATTAAATATTAAACGCAAGTAGAAAAAGAGGAAAATATTTTTTTTAAATCAGTCAAATTATACCTATTATTTTTTTTTTCAGAGCAACAAAAATATATTTTTTTGGTGTGCCACAAGATTTTTGTAGCTAGTTTATCTGTGCCATGAAATAGAAAAGGTTGAAAATTGCAGTGCTAACACATTACTTTTACAGAACAGTTTGAATTTATTTGAAAAATATGTATATTTTTTTTATTTGTTGCATTCGAAATTAATGCATAATTGATTCTGAAACACTATCATAAATATGTCATATTCTTCATATTTGCTTTAATAAATGCTGTGAAGATTGGGGATGGATGGGCAAAGGCTGCCAGCCTAGTCAAATAGAATTTAATACATAATTCTATCATTTGTATAAATAAATGTAAAATACAGGCTTGTGTTCTTAAATGAAAGAAAATAGAGTAAAATGTGAACTTCAAGATTGTTGCAACATTGCCATCTGCTGTAAGGAAAATCAAGCCAAGCATTTCAAATGTTCTTTGAAGTTACAATTATCTAAAAAATGGTGCTGGAGCGTCTGGCTGAACACATTCTTTCTATTGTCTTAACTTAAGGAATAATTGTTAGAGTATACATGTGAAATGTCTTATTGTTGTAGTTTCCTGAGCAGGTGTTAGCTTGCTAAATAATGCAGTTTGTTTGCCTGAGAACTCCAGACTAAGTGTCAAAATGATGTAATGTGAATACTGGGAAAACCTAAGTGTCAAAATGATGTAATTTGGGAGGGCCTTAGCAGAGCTATTTATTAGTGTTTTAAAAACTATTGTTCAGTGAGAGACTGAAAGCATTTGTCTTGGACCATCAAGCCCATTACTGCTTATGCTCTTTATGTATGTAAGTAAGATTATAGCACTGTGTTTACTCTTAAGATTAGCTAAAGATTAGAAAGTTAGATTAAGTGTTTTTCTTTGACATCAGACCTGTCCTGCTGTATTATTTTAAGTTTCTGTGTGATCTCTAAACTCTAAAATATCTCTGTGGAGTAGTAGTATTGTCTTCTGTTTTAATTATTTATTATTAAATATTTTAAATCCTTTACCTGTGGCTGGTTTGTGTAGAGAAGTAGGTTCTAAAGTACATTGCATATTTATAGAGGTTATCGTAATGGGCCACTCTAATAAGCCTTAGACTGAATAGTCACATTACAAATTGGATGATAATATTGCACAGCAATAATTGGACACCCTTTCAAGGGCTTTTGGGTAGCTGATAATTATATTAGCTGGTGCTGACAGGAATTACTACCATATAGTCTGGGTAAAGGGGCAAGTTGGAGAATCTGTGTCAGCCTTTCCCAGGAGTGTCTGTGAAGTTGTACAAATACTTATCTCAAAGTGTGGGTATGTGTCAACTACCTGGGCAGGGACATGAAGCACTGGTTGGACAGAGAGGGTACTGGAGGTTAGATTGCCAGCTAGGCTGAGATCTGGACCCTATAGCTGTGCCAGTGGGGAGTCTTATTGGGGACCTGGAGAGCAAGGTAGCAACCAGCCCCAGATTGACTGTGATCTCTGTGTGCACATAAGGGAAATTGTACTTTACTGCATGTATTGGTTATCCTTTCCTCTTCTAGGAGACAACCTCCCTGGTGTTAGTGGTGAGGGTTGAGGCTCCTTGATTGCCGGGCCAGGGCATGGTCATCACAACTGGTGACAGTGGTTGGGATAAGATATTCTCACAAGTGTTTGGCAGTGATGTGGGTAGAGTGGATCCTGTAGCTTATGTACAGTGATCTCTGAAAGTGTTTTGTACTCTAAATCAGCCACACAGAGTATACTCAGAGTTCAGATCACAATTGTTTTATTTCTTTTGTTAGCTTAGTTAGTCAGGGTGAGCAGGCAGCATTTCAGCACAGGAATATGGAAAGCTGACAAGGAGTCAGCTGGTAGAGATGTGCCAGGCTAGGGGACTGGTGCATTGAAGCATGACTGAGGCAGACCTGATTGCAGCCTTGGTTACAGCTGCATCAGAAAACAGCATCCAGGAGGGCAATCAGACTGGCAGTGGAGATACAATATCCTCAGAGAATGGACAGCTCAACCTTTCTGCAGTGGACTTATAAATCCAGCTAGAGCTAAAGGGACTTGAGTTGGAGTCCAGGCATTTGGAGATAGAAGCTGAAGAAAAGGAGCATCAGGGGAAGCATGAGAGGGAAATGCTGACTCTTCACCAGAGTCATGGAGGTAATGGGGAAGGGAGTAACTGGACCCCAGAATCACAACAGGTCAGAAAATGTCTTCCGCAATTTAAAGAGGGGGATAAGTTTGATAGTTTCATTCACATGTTTGAAAGGCTATGCAAACAGTATAGTGTTGACCAAAGGCTCTGGGTACGGTTCCTGACCCCCTTACTCCATGTGAAAGTTGTAACTTGTATATCACAAATGGCTGACTCTGTCTGTTTTGATTATACTACTGTAAAGAAATGTCTGTTACAATGTTTTAAACTAACACCTGAAATGTATAGGAAAAGGTTTTGTGAGCATAGATGCAAGGCAGATGAAAATGTATGTGAATATGTTGTTGAACTGAGAAGTTATTTTCATAGCTGGGTGAGTGGATGTCAGGTCATCACTTTTGAAGGGCTGGCAGACCTTTTGGTGAGGGAACAAGCCCTTAGCACTTTGCCTGAGGACATCAGGATCAGGTTAGCAGACAATGTGCTATTTTAGATGAGTTGAGGAAGAGGGGAGACCTATACCTGGCCAGCAGGGCATCCCTGCACAGGAAGGGGACCCCCAGTACTGCTCATGGGTCTGAAGGAACCCATGGTGGGTAGCACAGACTGCCCCAACAGAATCCACCAGTAGCAGGAGAAGCCAGTAGTCCAGGTACATGTCCAGGAGCTAGGGTTAAATGTTTTGAATGCAACCAGTGGGGCCATGGGGCATACAGGTGTTCACAGAGGCAAGGTGGGGAACCAAAGATGAAGGAGCCAGTAAGTGGGAAAGACAAAATGCCAACAGTAGGTTGTCTTGGAAAAACAAGGGTACCAAACTACCACCAGAGGTTTTATCCTATTGTAGTGAATGGCAAAGAGGCCATTGCTAAGAGAGACACAGCCTCTGATATAACCATTGTAAAGCCTGCATTGGTTACAGAGCAGTACTACTTGCCTGGGCAGTCTACTCCAGTTGGGGCTTTAGGAGGGATCCCATTCCAAATACCTTTGGCTAGGGTTCACCTTGACTGGGAGGGTGGAAAAGGAAGCCAGCAAGTAGGTGTGTTTGAGGATATACCTGCAAATGTCCTGATAGGGAATGATTTTGATAGTGCAGTACCCTGCACTTGTGCAGTTACACGCAGTCAAGCTTGGAGACAGGCATGTAAGTCTGGTAGCCTGGGGGAGACCCAGACAGACTGCATACTTGCAGCATGGACTGCTGAGGTGGTTACTTCAGGGAGGAAGCTGCTCTGTAACAGTGAGACTGAAGGTGAGCCACAGCTGCTTGTGGGTACTGATGTTCCCTTGGACAGGGTAACTACAAAAGTAGAGGTGAGTAGTAGTACCCAGGCTGACAATGAGGCACCACTGTCAGAGGATGCCAGACTTCCAGTGGAAGGGGAGCTGGGAAGGGTTACAAGGAGAGAATTGAGACAGGCTCAGCTCTCAAACCCTACATTGCAAGGCCTGAGGCAGGTAGCTAGGGAGGCACCTGATTCTCAAGGGAAGGGGGAATCTGTATACTGGGACAAAGGGTTAATATAGAGAGAGTGGACCCCTGAGGGAGGGCTAGAAGGTGAGAGAGTAAAGCAGTTGGTAGTGCCTAGAGCTTACAGTCTAGCGCTTCTAGCCATAGCCCATGATATTCCCTTTGCAGGTCATATGGGCATAAAACGGACAAAGAGGCATATTATGCAAAGCTTCTATTGGCCTCGAATTTCCAGAGATGTAACAGGGTACTGCAGGACCTGTGAGCTGTGCCAAAAGGTAGGCAAGGCAGGAGACAAGGTGAGAGCTCCTTTGATGCCTTTGCCTGTGATTGAGCAGCCATTGCAGAGGGTAGCTATGGATATTGTGGGTCCTCTGAGTACCCCAAGTTCCACAGGGAAAAAGTATATCCTAGTGGAAGTGGATTATGCTATATGATACCCTGAGGCTGTGGCTTTGTCCTCCACTGAGGCAGAGTAGGTGGCAAATGCTTTGTTAGAGATTTTCAGCAGGATAGGTTTCCCATAAGAAATACTGACTGACTGCCAATTTCATGTCAGACCTGCTGGCTTGTCTGTGGAAGTCCTGTGGGGTGAAGTACTTGAAGACAACCCCCTACCATGCCCAGACTAATGGTCTTATTGAAAGGTTAAACTCTACAATCAAGTCCATGGTACGGGCATTTGCAGATCAGTTTAAGAGGAAGTGGGACAAATATTTGCCCCATCTGTTGTTTGCTTACAGAGAGGTTCCCCAGGAATCCACAGGTTTTTCACCTTTTGAGTTGCTGTATGGGCATAGGGTGAGGGGACCTCTAGATTTAATTTGAGGTGAGTGGGAAGATGAGTGTGAGTCTCACAAGGAGTCTGTTGTGGCATTTGTCCTAACCCTCAGGACAAGGCTCAGGGAACTCATGGGCTTGGCCCAGGAGAATTTGGCAGGAGCCCAAAAACAGAAAAAGGTATGGTATGGTATGACAGGAATGCTCGAGCTAGATAATATGCTGTGGGGCAGCATGTAATGGTTCTCATTCCTGTCAAACACAACAAGCTGCAAGCAGCTTGAGAGGGACCCTACAAGGTGGTAAGAAAGGTAAGCAATGTTAGCTACATGGTGGAAGTGCTAGGCAGAGGACAGGGGCACAATTTGTACCATGTTAACATGATAAAACCTTACCATGATAGGGAGGTCCTTGTGCTGAGCATTTGCAGTGGATTGCAGGAGAAGTCTGAGGAAGATCTGGGGACTGATCTCCTCAGTGAGGCTCGGGCTGACACTTCAGTGGAAGGGGTAGCAATGTCCCAACAGCTATCTCCTACCCAGGTTCGAGAAATCCGAGCAGTGTTGCAGGAATTTGGGGACGTGTTCACCGGGAAACCAGGAAGCACTCACCTGGTGTGGCACCAGGTGGATACAGGACCCCAAAGGCCTATTAGGCAGGTCCCTTATAGGGTTCCTGAGAGAGTCAGACAGACTCTGAGGGAAAAGGTACAGGAGATGTTGGAACTAGGGGTTATTCAAGAGTCCAACAGTCCTTGGGCCTTGCCAGTGGTGTTGGTGCCAAAGAAAGATGGCAGCGCCAGGTTCTGTGTGGATTACAGGAAATTAAATAGTCACACAGAGTCAGATGCTTTCCCCATGCCTAGGACAGATGAGACCCTAGAGCAGCTGGGTGGGGATAAGTATCTTACAACCACTGATCTTACCAAGGGTTACTGGCAGGTGCCCTTGACTCTCAGTGCTAGAAAGAAGCCAACCTTTGACATTCCTTTTGGCTTGTGTGAGTTCACAAAGATGCCCTTTGAGATGAAGAATGCCTCAGCGACTTTCCAGAGGCTGGTAGATAATATCCTAGCAGTAGCAGGAGGGTTTGCCCTTGCTTACCTAGATGATATTGCCATCTACAGCCATTCCTGGCAAGAGCACCTTCAGCATGTCAGGGAGGTACTGGGCAGAGTACAGAGGGCACGGTTGACCATTAAGCTGAGCAAATGACAGGTGGGTATGGCTGAGGTCTCCTACCTAGGACATAGAGTGGGGAGTGGTAAGACAAGGCCAGAACCTGCCAAAGTGGAAGCTATTCAGGCATGGCCTGCACCTGTTACCAAAAAGCAGGTGAGGGCATTCTTAGGGACAGTGGGGTGCTACAGAAAGTTTGCCCCTAGTTATAGTACCATAGCTGCTCCCCTCACAGACCTGAGAAGGAAGAACAGGCCAGATAAGGTAGTGTGGACCCCAGCATGTGAGCAGGCATTTCTGAAGCTTAAAGAAGCTTTGGGAGGACCCCCTGTGTTAGCCAGTACAGATTACAGCAAATAATTTGTTGTGTAAGTGGATGCTTCGAACCATGGGGTGGGGGCTGTACTTAGCCAGATTTCTTCAGAAGGGGAAGAGCACCCAGTGGTTTATCTCAGTCATAGGCTCCAACCCAGGGAGGAATGCTATGCAGCTGTAGAAAATGAATGTCTAGTTATAGTGTGGGCATTGCAGAAATGTCAGCCTTATCTGTATGGAAGAAATGTCACTTTAATGACAGATCACAACCCTCTAATATGGTTAAACAGAGCCAGTCAACAAAATGCCAAGTTGCTAAGATGGAGCCTGGGGTTGCAGGCATATGATATGTCAGTGCAGTACCGCAGTAGGAGTAGCAATGCCAATGCAGATGGGCTCTCAAGTCAGGGAATGGGGTGAGGTACACCCAGATAGACCTAACCTTCTCAAGTGTCATTTCTCAAGGGTCACATGAAAAACTAGCTTGAGTTCTCCAGGGGGGGAAGAGATGCGAAGATTGGGGAAAGATGGGCGAAGGCTGCCAGCCTAGTCAAATAGAAATTGATACATAATTCTATCATTTGTATAAATAAATGTAAAATACAGGCTTGTGTTCTTAAATGAAAGAAAACACTGTAAAATATGAACTTCAAGATTGTTGCAACATTGCCGTCTGCTGTAAGGAAAATCAAGCCAAGCATTTCAAATGTTCTTTGAAGTTACAATTATCTAAAAGATGGTGCCAAAGTGTCTGGCTAAACACAGTCTTTCTATTGTCTTAACTTAAGGAATAATTGTTAGAGTATACATGTGAAATGTCTTTTATTGTTGTAGTTTCCTGAGCAGGTGTTAGCTTGCTAAATAATGCAGCTTGTTTGCCGGGAAACTCCAAACTAAGTGTCAAAATGATGTAATGTGAATACTGGGAAAACCTAAGTGTCAAAATGATGTAATTTGGGAGGGCCTTAGCAGAGCTGTTTGTTAGTGTTTTAAAAACTATTGTTCAGTGAGAGACTGAAAGCATTTGTCTTGGACCATCAACCCCAGTACTGCTTATGCCCTTTATGTATGTAATTAAGATTATAGCACTGTGTTTTCTCTTTAGATTAGCTAAAGATTAGAAAGTTAGATTAAGTGTTTTTCTTTGACATCAGACCTGTCCTACTGTATTATTTTAAGTTTATATGTGATCTCTGAACTCTTAGATATCTCTGTGGTGTAGTAGTATTGTCTTCTGTTTTAATTATTTATTATTAAATATTTTAAAAACCTTTACCTGTGGCTGGTTTGTGTAGAGAAGTAGGTTCTAAAGTACATTGCATATTTATAGAGGTTATCGTAATAGGCCACTCTAATGAGCCTTAGACTGAATAGTCAAATTACCAATTGGATAATAATATTACACAGTAATAATTGTACACCCTTTCAAGGGCCTTTGGATAGTTGATAATTATATTAGCTGGTGGTGGCAGGAATTACTACCATATAGTCTGGGTAAAGGGGCACAGCTGGAGAATCTGTGTCAGCCTTTAACAGGAGTGTCTGTGAAGTTGTATAAATACTTATCTCAAATTGTGGACATGTGTCAGCTACCTGGGCAGGGACATGAAGCACTGGTTGGACAGAGATGGTATTGGAGGTTAGCTTGCCAGCTAGGCTGAGATCTGGACCCTATAGCTGTGCCAGTGGGGAGTCTTATTAGGGACCTGGAGAACAAGGGAGCAACCATCCCCAGACTGACTGTGATATCTGTGTGCACATAAGGGAAATTGTACTTTACTGTGTGTATTAGTTATCCTTTCCTCTTCTAGGAGATGAACCCCCCTGGTGTTAGTGGTGAGGATTGAGGCTCCTTGATTGCTGGGTCAGGGCACGGTCATCACAAATGCATTAATTGACTTTGCAGTAAAGATATTAGCAATTATTCATGCAGACATGGAGTGGTAGTAAAAATGACCAAAATGGTATGTATTACATGGAAATAATGAGTTATACAACCTTGGTTCTACACTGCAAGCAGTCATGAATCAGTAAGTGTCAGCAGTAAAATATTCAGTATGAGATGCACATGGCAAGAGTTGCTGATAGTTTTGCAGCTATGGAACATATGACATATTTTGTTATATTTTCTTGAATAACGTAATAATGGATTTAGTTGCAATACTGAGTAATGTACCATGCAGATAGTAGGTTGATGTTGAGAACACAAACACTTCTAGAGATATGCGTTTTTCTTTGTTAGAGAAGTTATAAATATAACCAACAACTGCATGATATCTACAGTAATATCAGCAAAGCTGTGTGAACCACACATAAATGAATGATGTCATCTGACAGAGAACACTGAGATAAACAAGTTTACCACTGATAATTATCATGCAGCATGTATGGCTTTTTAATATTTCTGAGAACAGTTTGTAAATTGTATTTAATAATTTCCATGTTTACAAAAATTGTATTTAATAATTTCCATGTTTACAAAATTTCCAAACTATAAATTCATACAGTTTTTAAAACACATGACTGGAAAAGCTAACAGAGTCCAATCACTTTACTGCTGCATCTAGAGGCCTATCAAGTAAGATCATAAGTCCTTTATTTGGACATAGTAAATGTAAACAAAAATAACGATCTTCACATAATTAGTATGAAATATGAAGTCACCATCATCTCTTACAGCTTAGACATTAAAACCAGTGCATAGCTTGATGTGCCTTGAATAAAATTGGTATTTTATACTTTCTTGAAATGCTATTATTTTGAGATATAAGAATTTATTTTGGTGCATGCTTTCTAGCATTAATTATGTTCAAATGTTTTGGGATTTAACAGGCATATTCTCATTGAATCCATTCAGGAATCAAGCATTTTAATTAACCAATGCTGCTTCAGACTTAACATTTACAAATGACAGCAGTTATCACTTTTTTGGAAACATTAATTTATTTCTTGTGATATAATACTGCTCCTAATAATAATATATACTGAGTCTGACAGTCAGAACTACTGTCACATGTATATGTTTTCTAAGAACCAAATGGCAAAAATAAGATCAGTCGAATGATAGGATAGGAACATCATTGTCAGATCCAAATTGCGGAGAAAACATCAACAAATACAAGCACAGCAAAAAGGAAATGAAGGCAAAGTCACAGCAACAGGAAGGAGACTTTTTACAAAAGTGGTGAAAGAGGTTAGTAAAATCCATGACCACCGATAACACAGGAAAAGAGAAAACTAATATTCTCAGGAGAATGCCATAACTTTGGGAATTGTTGTGAATGTAATTGAGATTTTGATGTTATAATAAGATATTTTGGAGGAATGGGAATTTCTTAACTGATGTATTAAAGGAATTTAATCTCATTAAGACTACGGTGAACAAATACATGTCACACTCAAGAGATTAGAATATGCTATTAGTTGGGAAATGTTGTGGAAATTGTGAAGGCCTCTGCAAGAGAACACCTGACAGATATTGCTCTTTGAATATTAACACCTACCGTCACACTATAAAAGCATTTTAGTATGTTCCAGTATAAATACACTGCTTAGGTCATATCAGTGGTACACCTAAGAGGTAAGAGGGAAGAACTAAAGTAGCAAAGAAACATTAGACATACGGTAATATAATGGGATAGACCAGAGCAATACTAATGCAGTAATATAATGGGATAGACCAGAACAATACTAATGCAGTAATATAATGGGATAGATCAGAGCAATACTAATGCAGTAATATAATGGGATAGACCAGAACAATACTAATGCGGTAATATAATGGGATAGACCAGAACAATACTAATGCGGTAATATAATGGAATAGACCAGAACAATACTAATGCAGTAATATAATGGGATAGACTAGAGCAATACTAATGCAGTAATATAACGGGATAGACCAGAGGAATACCAGAACAATACTAATGCAGTAATATAATGGGATAGATCAGAGCAATACTAATGCAGTAATATAATGGGATAGACCAGAACAATACTAATGCGGTAATATAATGGGATAGACCAGAACAATACTAATGCGGTAATATAATGGGATAGACCAGAACAATACTAATGCGGTAATATAATGTCATAGACCAGAACAATACTGTTGTTGTTGTGTCTTTTGGCTTTTCCCGGTTAGGGGTCGCCACAGCGGAACTCCGGTCCACTAATGATTGGTAATTGATTTTTACGTGCCGAGTTACCAGCCCTGACGCACAACCTTCAATGAAGGTACGCCCATTCATGCATGTCTCCACGCAGAAGACGCTCTAGCTGAGAATCGAACCAGACAGCGTCTTACTGTGAGGCGACAACACTACCGCAGCACCACTGGGATAGACCAGAGCAATACTAATGCAGATAGAAACAGGATATCTCATCTGCCCTGGGGTGTTAGCTAAGAAAAATAAGAATAAGAGACATACTAAGAAATATAGGTCACTTTAATTATTGAGTAGCTCTGAATACAATTTCAAGTAAAGGAGTAAATGTGATAATAGTAGATTGGAAACTATAGATGTATTACTCTAATTTATCTTAATCTTTGGTCCTCTCTCCTATGACAAAGCAATCCAGAACAATATATTTATCAGATAAGTGCAAAATTAGTTACTTTTGTTTTACCAGAAATAAAATTTCCCACTGCATGAACAAGGGGAATGCATGAGATTATAGTAATGGGACTCATTATTTCACTGCACAGTGAAAGGTACTAAATAAGTGTTCATTTTATTCTGTTAATTAGTTTCTAATCTGACATTCACAGTTGTAGAAATGTCTATATCAGAAGAAATGTTTTTAGGAATGGTTTAATTATGCAATGCATGTACTGAATATGTCTTAATAGCACCTTTTGAATCCAAGAGCAAAACACTCATAATATTTTTGCGTGACATGCATAGAAATATTTCTGGAGTGCAAAACAGAAAACACCAGGAAAACTGTCAGGACAAACTAGGAAACTACTGTAGACTGATATAAAATAAGCTCTGAAGATGTTCACATTAAAGGAATGAAAGTGCTTAGCCACATCCTTGTGCAGTTTTTATTCGTGTTCACCTGTATTTTTTACATAATTTTACTTTATATCACCCTACAGTAGTTTGCTAGTTTGTACTGCCAGTTTTCCTGGTGTTTTTCATTTTTGTTTTCCATTTTTTGTGTGCTTTTAGCAGTTCCTTCTTTTGTTTTGGATCCATATTTCTGGATGTCCAAATAAAATATTGTATGATGTTTTATATATTTAATAGTCACAAGTGTTACAGTACAATGGACTAGGTTATTAAGGTAGAAACTAAATTGATTATGGTCAGTAAGAACATTAATGCAAAAGTATGAAAGATTAGATTATTATATAGGAAATAATATGGATAACTACCTAGTTCGTTAAAAAAGATGCTGCATGCATGAGTGTATGTCTTCACAAACCAGTATATTACTAGAACAAAGACTTTTGAATATGATATTTTGTGATATATTATGTCTCTGTTTATGTTAATAAATGCACACAAGTTTTACAAGTAAGAGGAAAAGATGGTAGAAAGATGAGTATACAAGGAAGTTAGGCATAAGGAAACACTGCATGAAAAGGGCATTACTTCTACAGATGCTTTTTATTTTACAGTATCTTTTGTGACCTGTAACACTAAAATGTAACACCAAGTGAATGAGCATTTTACAAATTAGGATGAGAAATATGATAGACTGCATGCAGGAAGGAGGGGGAGTGGGGATGTAACTAAGTCAAATTGTAGGTTTTCCTCTCTGTTGCAATTAGTGTTAAGATGATGGATCAGCTGCTTGTTAGACAACCCTTATCCATCATGGGCTCTGAGATAAGTATTATCAAAGGAGTAGTTCTACTTTGACTAAGGTAGCTGGCCTAAAGACAAAAAGAAGTCGGGGTGGGGGAGTGAGGAGAAAGGATAACAGAGCTGTTGCATTTAACAGTGCCACATCATCACATGCAACACTGAATACTGTTTCCAGCCTGTGACAATGTGAGGTATTGACAGCTATGCCAGGAGAAGTAGAGCAGTGGATGTGAAACATATGCCAGCACAGTTAGCTAGCATTTAGTAAAGAAGTATATGTTATTTGAAATTCAAACTGATTTGTACGGACGCATGTAGAAAATGTATCAACAGTGGACAGAAAAGAAATATACACGCATGTAGTAACTGATTAAATGTATGCATTGTAACTGTTGAAATGAATATATTGTAACAGAGGATACTGGAATAGAAGAGGTTAATCATAGTCCAGCTGCAGCTAACCTTGAAAAATGTTCTGAAATTTAATTACCTAATTTAGACCATAAAGACTGTATCTTACAGTTCTCAGTCCAGGCACAGACAAAAGGTATGTACTAGGAAGCTTTCTGTATCATCTTTGCAGTGAACTAATTGCTACTCTGGAAGGGTAGAAGTTTGAAATTGTTTTATGACTTCTAGAAGCTGCAACAGATCTGAGAAAAACTCTATGTATGTGCATTACTGACACATATGTGCTAAATCCTGGCAGTTTCTACAATGGGGGTAGCATGGCAACCAGAAGTCAGATGACCAGATGTATGTGATGTAATTCTATAATCCTGGACAAAAATATGTTTTAATATTAGATGAGACTGAAGTCTCATTGCACTCTGTTTTTGGAACCTGACATGGAAGGCTCTCTCACCTACTTCATTTTGCCTTGCTCTAGTAAGTGAACCAAAGAATACTAATTCTTTAGATCAGTCAGAAAAATATAGTGAAATTAGCAAAGTACTGTTTTTCCGTATCTGTGTGAATCTATTCATCTGTGTTATTTTAATATTTCCTGTGATTGAAACTGTGGTGTCTATCTTAAATATATTTTTAGTATTTTCATGGTATTTTATTATTTATTATTAAATATATTTAAACTTTTCATTGTGGCTGGTCTTTTAGAGAATATTTAAACATTTGAGAATACTTATATCTATCTGGGGACTCTGTGGCCACTCCTGAAAGCCTTACTGCATCGGTCAAAACACTATCATTTGTATTAATATAAATTTCACTCAGTATAATTGGGTACCCTTGTAAGAACCTTAGAGTAGCTGGCTTTGGAGTGTTTGTTGGCAATAACTACTTTATAGTCTAGGCAGAATGAGGGGTATAGGTCGTAAATCTGTGCCAGGCTTTCCCAGGTGTGTGTGTGTGTGTGTGTGTGTGTGTGTGTGTGTGTGTGTGTGTGTGTGTGTGTGTGTGTGTGTGTGTGTGTGTGTCAGTTGCTTGGAGCAGGGGCACAAAGAACTGGTTTCAGAGAGGGTGCTGGAGGACTTGGCTTGGACAATTGGCTGATGACTAAACCCTATAGCTCTGTCAGTGGGGCATCTTACTGGAGACCTGGAGGGACATATAGAGAGAAATCCAGACCCCAAACTTAGTGTGTTCTCTGTGTGCTCTTAAGGGAAATTGTGCTTGATGCAGAAAGCTACATCTGGAAATACTGTGTGTATTTTTGATATTTTTGAAGAGCTATTTTTTAAACGTGGGACAGCCTTTATTTATTTCACTATGGATTTGACTATTTGCAAAGAGAAATGTCTTACACAAAGACAACAGAAATGGATTGATAAGGTGGGACAAAGAGACTTAGATGATATATGTAAAAACACCACACAAGAACCAAAGACAATATGCCTTTTCTAGAAATATTCAAATATAAGCTAGCATACTTGATTACTTTACAATGGCCTCCAAATATTTACAAAAAGTATATGGAGTTGTAATTAATGAGAGGTGCATAACAAATGATACATTAGTTATAGTCTATAGTGTGCCACAATAGGATACTACAAAAGGAAGTTTTGGAGATACTAATGTGGATCTGGGAAAAAACAGAGAACATGACAGATTCTGATTAGACAGATTGTAGGTGTAAATATAGTGAACAAAGATGAAATTCAGGTAATATAGTATTAAAACCCAACTCATGTCAGAAGAGGGAAAGCTAGGAGGCAGAATTTAAACTTAATGAAGAGGCAGAGGGAAAATTAAGGGCCGTGCAACATGAGATATGAAAAAGTATGGGAGAGGAAAGAAAATATTAAATGCTAAAGCTGAAAGTGCTAGAATATACATTAGACCATATGATAATCCAAGCAGATTACACAGGCAGAAGCAAATTGCATGGGCAGAGATATTTTTAAGCTAGATGCAGAAAATATAACTAATTACGTAGCACTGGTATTTTATGAGTGCAAGAAAGAAAAATGTATGCCCTTAATAAAAAGTAGGAATACTCTAATCATTACAGGTTCAGACAAAAATAAAGTAAATCTTCCAGAGGATATTATGAGAAACTGTATACTTGTAGGCAAGCTGAGTAAGGGTAAACGTAGCATATGGGAGGGGACAGTAGAGATAGTAGCATACCAGAACTGAGGTAGGAAGGAGAACAACCAATAAAGAAGTTTTAAATACAGTAAGAGTTTCTAAAATAAAGGGAGGGAAATCCTTAAAGCCAGATGGCTTACCAACTGAATTCTATAAATGGGAAGAAGCATAACTGTTGGACCGTTTGCTCTAGTTCTTCAATAGGATTAGTTTAGAAAAAACTAGCACCACAAAGGGATGAATCTAGTGATATAGCACTTCCAAAAGGGAAGGGAGATTCAGAAGACCTTGGAGAGTACAAGCCAATATCTTTCTTAAACTTAGATATCAAAATACTTACAAAGGTTTTTACTGAGAGTCAATTATATTATGAAAATAAGAAGCATGCATTATATTATTCAATATTAGGAAAAGTTCTGAGTCCATAAAATAGGCATTTTTATTTAAAATGCTAAGTAATAGGATTTTTGGAATCAACTTCTGCCAACAGATAAAGTTGGTAGAGTATAAACCAAAGTTGTATTAGAAAGGATAAAAGTAAGGGACTCAACAAAGCAGCCACATTTCATGGAGCTATTCTTATTACTAACCATAAATGTTGAAGATCTGGAAATGAATCAACCACAGGGAGGTGGCAAAGTGTATTTCTGACTCTTTATCTTGATGGGAGAAATATAGAAAAGGCTGTTCTTAAGGTGGTATGCATTTTTAGGGAATTTGCAAAATTGCTAGGACTAATATGTAATACTAAAAAAAAAAATCTAAGCTATTATATTTAGGAGAAGATCATGGTAAAAGGTCATGCATAAGTATTAATGAATATCTATTTGACTTGAGATCGAAGGTATTGAACATAGCAGAAAGGACAGCAAAGAAGAACATCCAAAGTATCAGTAAGAAAAAGCAGGCAATAGAGGGAACAGATGGAGAGGATAAAAGTAACCAAAATAATGATAGCTTCTATTATATTTTCATTTCTATGACATATGCCTATCAGCTTATCCATGCTTGTGCAAACTCATCACATACTATTACAGAAGAATGTATAGATGCCTCTGCCACAAATTTATGGCACCTTAAAATTGCTTAGAAAATATTAAAACTAAAATTGCATTGGAAGAGTTTAAGTGATGACCATTATACATGTAAAACCTGCAACTGTGATTAGACCACTGGTTACCTATATGAAACAAAGAATGCTATGTGGCATATTTGGTGTGCACATTCAGTATAATAATGCTGTAAGGTATTATAATCTTCACAACATTTGTAACTGTAATCATCCATGTAAATGTATTAATCATTTGCAAATGTTACTATACACATGAACTCAGAGAATAATTACATTTAATGGGTTGTTACCTGTTCATCAAAAATGATATTCAAGATAGTGTCTGTTCATCTTTCATTTTGTAAGGACACTAGAAATCCATCTACTCATAATTTATTGAGCATTGATATAAACTGCATTAATAATGCAGGTAGTGCACATAAATTTAGATTTCATGATTTAATATTTCAACTCACAGTATTCCAAAAAGTAAAAAAAAAAGAAAAAAAAACAGGAAGCAAAAGCAATAAAAAAATGGAAAATATATTTTTTTGTAGGGGCAACCCCTCAAAATTACATACACCAACTCCACAGTGACACCATGGTGGAGAAAAGGGCACTGTCAGCTTGCACTATTCAATACATCGGGATAAAACTATGACATTACATTTTTGAACTATAGATCAGTGAAGAAACAGCCAGCAATGGAATGTTGATAAGCCTTCAGAAGTAAGGCTTTCACCTCCTCCCATGTCTATCATAATGGTTTGGTGCTTGATCCTAGAACCTCCCGTGTTGCAACAAAGCGCATTAGCCAGTCTATCTTTATTTGACAGGTTTGTTATGGTTAAAATTACATATTTATTTTTGGTTTCTCAATAATTTCCAGGAGGGCTATAAAAACAGTTTTGCCTTTTCCATATATTACTAATCAAACTATGAATCTTCTGCATCTGTATAGTATTTCCAATGTTTTAGTTTTTCAGAAGGTTACACTTGTTGAAGGTTGTGCGTTAGGGCTGGCAACTCAGCACATAAAAAATCAACTGCCAATCATTAGCGGACCAGAGTTATGCTGTGGCGACCCCTAACCGGGAAAAGCCGAAAGACACAACAACAACAACACTTGTTATTATTTGTCTTATTTTAAGGCCATATTTGATCTTCACTCTGATGAACCCCCACATCAGGGCAAAAGTGCAAGTAGTTCTATAATCAAAAATTTCTGTGGTGCCTAGATGCTGCCATGGTATACTAGTAGAACAGATATGTTCTTCTTAAACCAGAGTAAGTTGTGATTGTCTAGTGTGGAGGTGTCATGGCTTCTCCTACTACTGAATTAGTTATGCAGATGAAAACATGCTTTGACTGCACACAGGTAAGTAATTGAGTTTACCTCTAAAAGAAGGTGATAGCTGAGATTTCATTCAGGAGCATTAACTGAGAAACAAATACAATTTATAGTGTTGTCAAGAACCAAACTATATCTTCCCACAAACTATAAATGCTATCTCTCACTTGTACAAGCTCACCTAACCCAGTAAAAGTAAGTTATGTGGGGGTGGAGCCTAGATGGCCAACTGAGAGCAGTGAATTTTGAGAGCTCCATAAACTAGTATATTAATATAGGAAAATGTTATTATTTTCAAGTTTAAAATGTCAGAAATCTATAGATAAACTACTAAACTACATAAATATAAATTTTGGAGGAGATATACAAAAAATTTCCTGTCAATTAACTTGGAGATATATTGAGTCACTGAATATGAACAACACAAGGAATTATCATCCAGATGCTGCTTTGAAAAAAGAACTGCAATTGATGACATCTACCTTATAGGAACTATCTTTGAAGATGGGTGGCTTTAAAAAATTTTCTTAGAAAACCTCAAATTAAATTCTCAAAAACAGACTGATACTCTTAATGAATTATTACAGCAACACCATACAAAATAACAAATATAAAGACTTCTCTAAATGACATTGAAGGGAGACTAAAAGAGGAAGAATTCCAAAAAGAATTTCTGCCTAAACAGAATACATGGCTGCTTAACAAAATAGATGACTTAGAAAACAGGGAAAGGAGAAACAACATAAGGATCTTTGGTCTGCCTGAAAACACTGAAGTAGAATACATTATTTCATTCTTAACTACCTAGATTCCTGAATTTTTAGACTTAAAAGAAGGACTTTCATTTGGAATTGAAAGGGTGCATAGAGCACCAAGGAAATCTGCTTCTAACTCAACAAATGCTCCACCTAGATCCATAGTTATACAATTTCTTTCATTTCTGGACAGGGAACTAATATTAAAATCTGCTTGAAGAAAATCACCCTTAAAATACAATCAAAGCCTGATAAGGTATGGCAATGATTACTCTTCCAGAATACTAGAATAAAGGAAAAAAGTATGGCCAATAATAAAACTGTTGAAACAAAAAAACATTAAAGCACAGCTGGCCTTTCCAGCCCAGATAAAAATACTTTTTGCCAATGAGATGAGAATCTTTCATGACTTAGAAGAAGCTGCTATATTCATCAAAAACAACAGCATAGTGTCTATCACAGAACAAATGGAATGGATGGCCCCTACTCTTAAAAGAATAAAAGAAACAAATCCTTGGACTGATGCTAGAAAGCAGAAACAAAAAACTGATTCCAAGATAGCTGTCCCAAAAAAATAACTCTTACAGCTACATTTCTCAAAGTATCAACTAATATGGTACATCACTTGTCATCTGTTTTTATTTAAAAAAGGAGGGTTTCTTAAACAACTGAAAAACAGTAAGGATTTATTCAGAATGTTCAAAGAATCCAATAATTTTTCACAAACAAAGGTAGGTCAAGATGGGTTACTATTTACATTATATATAAGCCAAACAAAGTAACATATAATACAAACATAGAAGTTTCTATTCCCCTACTTGAACTCAATGAATACTTATCTTGTTCATTTTTCATTGTTTTTACTTATAATAATTTAAATAATTAATTAATAAATTCAACAAGGTACCATTCATCAGAGTTCAGACTCAAATGTAATAAATTAACATAATATTTAATAGCAGTAACAGTAGAGTGTTTTGAAAAAAAATGCTGTCATGGAGACTAATGCCTTCTTCAGTTAAAGTATGATTTATAAATCTCATGTATATCCTGGTTAAATAATAGTAGCAAGCTTTTAGTACAAATGCCATCATTATTCTGTCTAAATATAGTTAATATCAATTATGGCAGGTATCACAACTATGAGTGTTGTTTGATCAATCCTGATATGGTGTGAATGGATGCAGCTGTGTCTGGCAGTTAGTACAAATGTCATTATTATTCTGTCTAAACATAGTTAATATCAATTATGGCAGGTATCATAGTTTCGAGTGCTGTTTGATCAATCCTGATATGGTGTGTGTGGATGCAGCTGTGTCTGGCAGCTAGTACAAATGTCATTATTATTATTCTGTTTAAACATAGTTAATATCAATTATAGCAGGTATCATAGCTTCAAGTGCTGTTTGATTAAGCCTGACATGGTGTTTGTGGATGCAGTTGTGTCTGGCAGCTGTTATATGTTGCCATTTTCATCTCTGGGAAGCTGTGGGTTGCAGCTTGTGATCGAGGTTTACTGATGCTTGTGTATTAGGAAGAGACATTTGGTGTTTTAGCCTGGATTCAGGGGAAGGGGGTGGATAAAACTGTGATTTGGGATATTTTGGCAGAGAATAGTTTGTTTATACATCTGCTTAGTGAGAGGTGGGAAGGCTTGAAGAATGTATTATCTCTTGTTGTGGCTGCCTGTTGGGAGTTTTTTTTTTTTATCTGTTTGCTCTCCGTTTTTTTCCTGGCTGCTATCTTGCTGAAAGGGAGGGAATTTAGGCTTGAAGTTGCAGTGAAGTGAAGCTTTGCTTCAGGTGCATTGCGAGCCTCTGGTATGCAGTACACAGACACACTAACAAAAATGGATGCTCCCAGATTGCTATGGTAATGGAGACAGAGTGACAATAATGCTTAATGGCTCTGAGGAGCCTCTGAGAAGATTCTCGGCAATGAAGTTTTTGGTTTAAAAAAAAACAATTATATATATATATATATATATATATATATATACATACATATATATATATATATATATATATATATATATATATATATATATAAAATAAAGGGCTGTTTTAAACTACATGTACACATATTGATGGTCTCCCAATACTCCGCTTAGCTCATTACATTGATTCTTGATAAAAATAAAAAATAAAAAATAATAATAAATGCCATTTTATATTTAAAATATATTTTGGTCCAAACACATTAAGGACTTACATAAGAGTGGAACTCTGAGTTATTGTGAAAGACTAAGAGCACTTGGCCTTGTGCAGTACCCTTTGCAGTGGTCTGGGAGGTGAGCTTGCTTGGATGTGTTGGACATATGAGGATAACTGATTCTAGGGGTGTTTGGGGTTGCTGGGAAGTGCTAGAGAGTCATCAGATTTTCTTCATGGAAATATCTGTAGGAATGGAAGGTGTGTTGAGTGGTTCGCTGGCAGAGTGGCCACTGCATGGAACAGGCTTGGTAAAATGGAACAGGACAAATATTGGTTTGGATATTTTAAGAACAGCTTGGAAACACACCACATGAACTAATGAATGGTATTCTGATAAAACTGGATGGGCACTGTTGCCCATGCTTGAAGTACTGATATGTGTGTATATAAAGGATGGAAATATAACAAATAAGAAACTAGAAGGGTCTCATAATTTAAAGTCTATGGACTGTATAAACATGCTTGGAAGGAGCTAATAATAAGAATAAGCATTACAGCTTGTGGTCTTTAAAATAACTAACCAACAGCCAAAAAACACGCGCACACACACACACACACACACACACACACACACACACACACACACACACACACACACACACACAATAGTTATGTAATGTATGATTTTAGTAAATCTAGACATAAAATATATAATCGTCATATAAGATGAAGCAGTCTGCTGAATTTAGATATTAAAGACAGGATTTAAGGGCTTGTGTATAACAACACTACTGTCTTAACTTGTCATAAATGACATACACTACATTGAACATCAAGGGGAAGCATGATGATTTTCTTATATAAGTAAATACGCATAACACATCATGTAATTGCTTTAACTTGAATTGTAGTTTTTGTAACCCATCTTGACCATATATAATACTTAAGTGGTTCCCAAGGTAACTAATGTTTTATACATGACATTAAATTGACAAAGTTGTTCAAGGGAAACAGTAGAAGCCTGAACTAAAAATGTCACAGAATGTAACAATCACATTCTGAACAAATAGTATTAAATTGATAATAATCACTCAGTTTAATATCATGGGCTGGTGTATAATAATACTACTGTTTTAACTTGTCATAAATGACATACGCTATATTGAACATCAAGGAGAAACATGATGATTTTTTTTCATATGAGTAAATGTGCATAACAAGTCATAATTGCTTTAACTTGAATTGTGGTTTTGTAACCCATCTTGACCATGCATGATACTTAAGCTGTTACCAAGGTAACTAATGTTTTATACATAACATTAAATTGACAAAGTTGTTCAAAGTAAACAATAGAAGCCTGAATCACATTCTGAACAAATAGTATTAAATTGATAGTAATCACTCAGTTTAACCTTTGCTGATTATACAAAATAGAATGTTGCCATTTAAATCTAAAAACTTTCAGTATATGCCATAAAATGGCAATTTATGAATATGGAAAGGGAACTTGTAATCATTAATCACAATAAGTGAATTTATTGTTTTTAACCTATAATTTCACTCATTTTATAATAAGAAATGACAGATATGAAAAGCCTTATATGTAGGAAATGGGGAAAGAGGGATGCAATAATAATCAAAAAGCACTAACTTTCATCAATATTCACATAAAACAAACTCAATGCTTTAAGTAGGTTAGCAACAAACAAAGTGATTACTTAAATGCTGGCAAACAATGAAATATAACTTATGATATATCCAGTAAAATACATTGTATTATAAAGATTAGGTATAAATATTATTACCATCTATTTATATTAAGTAATACGTTTTGAAAGACTTCATCAATAAGGGTGAATATGTTAAATAAGTGTGTGCGATAATCTTTTACTGAAGTTTTATATATGATACATCCTACTTAATTGCTTCTCATCTATCTTTCATGTAAATATTAATTGCTTACACAATAAGTAGACATTTATATTGTATTAGAATTCTGTCTAATCTACAATAATACTATATATGTTCAAAATAATACAAATATTGCTTATTCCTATTACAAATATTCTCCATATGATAATTCAATTTATGGAGCTCAGATGTTCTGGATTGTCAAGGTATGAGTGATAAACTGATGGACTTAGGTTTATCTATCAGATTAGGAATGATTTTCATTTCATGGCTAGTGTGGATCTTAGTTTTGTTAACATTTATTAATTTAAATTTGTTATTTCACAAAAACAATTTTAGTATGCCTGACCAAAAAATTAATTTATTGGTTGACACTCAAACTATAAAACTGATAATTTCCTTTAAAAGCTCAAATATATACTTTATAGTTATCAGAGGAAAATGTTTAATAGTCACAATAAAACAAAAAATACATAGTTTAAATAACCTAAGATGGATTTAACTTTATTATCTTTAAATACCAATGGCTTAAACAATCATAGCAAGAGATCAAATCTACTGAAATATTTAAAACTGAACAAAGCACAAATTGTCTTCCTTCAAGAAACTCATTTGAAAAGAAATGACAATTCCAAATGGAATCCTAAGGAATATATGATATTGACGCAATCCATTTATAAGACAAAGACAAAAGGGGTAACAATTTTATGGAAAACTAATCAGAAATAATTTATAAATGTGAAGATAAAGAAGGCCTTATGGCATTAGTAATAGTTAAATATAATAGCAGAATATGGACCCTAGCCAATCTATACTGGTTCCAGGCATTGGAACAGGAACTGTTAAAACACTTGGATTTCATTTCCAATAATTATAAAGGCAACTTAATATTAGGAGGAGATTTTAACTGTATATTTGATATTTCTGAAACTACAAGTAAAAGGCCGCTGCGTACATCTGCTCTATCAAAAGCCTTAAACAAGTGGGTAGAATCATTTCATCTTGTAGATACTTTCAAATTTAAAGAAGATACATGTTTGTTGCTTTACCATCAAGATTACATATTTGGTACCCAAACTAGAATAGATAAAATATTTGCTGCCCATGACTTACACTCTAAAATCATTAATTTCTCAATCACTCCCTGCCCCTTTTCAGACCACAATTCATTGATACCAAAACTTCAAAATGGGTACAAACCATTAAGCTTTAACTTCAGAATTCCAGCATATATAACTAAAATTAAAGAGTTCAAACCCTGGTTATTATCTGAATTACAGTTTTTCTTAGATATTAATTATACCACAGAGATAAAAAATAATGATATGGGACTCATTAAAAGCTTATATATATATATATATATATATATATATATATATATATATATATATATATATATATATGATAAAACCCTAACTTGGTATAAAAAAATCAGAGAATGGGGTTCTGAACTATTAGATCTACAGTCCAAACTTTTGTCAGTAAAAGCTGAAAAAATCTAAATCATCTGGAGATGAAAAAGAAAGTAGAAGTATTAAACAATAAATACAACAAAATTATAACACATAAAACTAGTTTAGATTTAGAAAAACTAAAAATTAATACCTTGGCCACTTTTCTCAAATATCTACATAATTTATCCACAAGAATAAAAATACAGTCAAAAGCTCATAACATTAAAAGTATTTTCCATGAAAAGAAAGGGAATAATGTCTCAGATATACTTGACATTCTTGATGCCTATAGAAATCACTATATGGAACAGTTCCAAAAAGAAAATATATATATTGATCAATTAAATCTAGATGAAAAATGTTCTAATATAAAAAAATACCAGAAAATTTAAAACTAGATCTGCAAGCACCCATATCCTACAAAAAAATTACAGATACAATAAAACAGGGTAAAATAATATAGCTTCAGGTATAGATGGCATAATTATGGAAATATATAAACTTTTTCCTTCAAAGATACTATCCCTTTTCCATAAAATTTTATTAGAAATTCAGTCACAAGCTTTAATACCACCCTCTTGGAGATATTCCTTAAACATACCAATCCTAAAGGAAAACAAATCCCCAAACCTGTGTACCTCATATAGACCTATACCATTATTAAATAATGACCATGAGATGTGTTGGTTTATAATGACTATAAGATATTTATGACAATATTAACTAACAGAATGAAAATACCAGTATCCAAAACAATAAATAATGATCAAACTGGATTTATGTATCATAGACACACACATGACAGTATTAAAAGGATAATTTCTCTTATAGATTATGTTAATAAAGAAAATAAAGAAACACTCATAATTGGCTTAGATATAGAGAAAGCCTTTGATTCCCTAAATTGGGACTGTTTATTCTAAATACTAATGCTATTTGAATTTCATGCATCCTTTGTTCATCTCCTAAAGAAGATATATATATATATAAATATGGGTTCATGTCAATACATCAACATATCAGTATTTCGACAATAACTATAGCTAGATTACTGGTGTCTCACATAAATCACGCCCCCATCTTGACCCATGTTAGTACTCGGCCCAAGATAGCACTCCATTTAAAAGTGCTGTCGGGTTGTCGGTCAAGTTAAAGTGGGTGATTCCACTTGTTGACGGTTTGAACTGTCGATTATTTCGTGTCGCTATAGTTATTGTCGAAGTACTGACATGTCGATGTATTGACATGAACCCATATATATATATATATATATATATATATATATATATATATATATATATATATATATATATATATCTACACAAATAATTTACCGTATGTCAAGTTAGGTCCTTTTACCTCTGAATCTATACATATAAAAAAAGGTACCAAACAAGGATGTCCCATGTCACTGATTCTATTTGCTCTGGCTGTTGAAATATTGGCATATTCAATTTGTAACAATATAAAAATCAAATGCATAGCTGTTTATGAACAATACAGTTCTAAAGTAATGCTATTTGCTGATGACATATTACTCATTATCTAATACAAAAGAGACAGAAGAATTAGGACTCCATTTCAATAAATCAAAATTATTTTTTTTTATTTTTAAATAAAAAAAAGAACTGCGGACAAAGGGGATCACATCATAGGGAAATAAGAATCTACCTTAAAATATCTAGGAATTGAGTTATGCAAGGATAATAATGAATTAGTCTAAAAAAACTACAATAATATCATCAATACAATTAAAATCTCTGGGAAAATGGAACAAAATAATATTATTAACACTATAATTAGTAATATATTAATATTAACACTCGAAGATAGACTACAGTTAATAAAAATGGTTTTACTGCCCAAGATCCTATATATAGCCTTGGCAATACAACTGTGACCGGAAAGATATATACTTAAAGAAATAAATTCATGCCTAATAAAATTTTTATGGTTTCCCAAAAGAAACAGAATAGCTTTAATTTATCATATCAGACCATGGAAACAGGTAGGATTAAACGTTCCTGATATAGAAACATATATAAAAGCTTCAATATCTAAAAGAATCTCAGACTGGATAAGTCCAAATTACTCTGCAAACTGGAAAGAATTACTAACTGTAATATCAATAAATAATTTGATTTACAAAAAAAATTTTAAAATAACAGATAAAAACAATTTGCCATTCTGCATTCTGGAAACACTGGGAAACATAAAGGTCCTACCAAACACCCTAATATTGGGTGATTTCAATTACCCAAACCTTAACTGGGAAAACTATTCAAGTACTAACTCCCTTGCCCAACTTTTCCTAGAATTTATAAACTCAAATGCCCTGGTTCAACTGGTCAACACTCCCACCAGAGGTGACACCATATTGGACCTGGTCATCACCAACATGGGTGACCGGTGTTCCACACCAAAGGTCACCCTCTTGCTGGTTAGATCTGAGCATAAACAAATCACTTTGGATATCCATATTCCGCCCCTACCCCCAGACAAGAAAATCATAGTGAAAAACTTTTCAAAAGCAAACTTTGCGTTACTTAAGACCGAGGTGGAAAGTTTCAAAGCCCCCATGCTGAAGGATAACACTGTCCAAGCTGCAAAATCCTTTACTAATGCATTCTATGGGCAGCTACAAGAATGCATGGATCGTGCCATCCCAAGCAAAACCAAGACTCATTCCTCCATGAAAAGGAAACCAGTCTTGTGGACTCCTGTCATAAACAAGCTATACAATAGAAGGAGGAAACTAGTACAGAAAAGAGTAAAATCCTAAGAAGGGAAGACATCCCTGATCAGTATCAGCAAGAAACTATGATCCCTCATAAAACCATCCAAGGTGAGCTTTGAAAGAAAAATTGCCAAGGACTCCAAAGATAGCCACAAGGCAATCTTTAGGTATGTCAAGAATCTAAGTGGCAATGCTCAGATCTGCTCAGAGTTAGTGCGGAATGGAACAAAATACACTGAACCGACCAATATCGCCAACATCCTGACAGACAAGTTCAGTGCAAACCTCACCCCCTCTCACCCCCAAAAGGGCCCATAACCATACCAGAAGAATGTAGAGTCCCTGAAATCACAGACACTCAGGTTAAAACAGGTCTCCAAAGCCAAAAACACAGCATCAATGGGACCAGACGGTGTCCCAGGCTGTGACCTACACAAGCTCAAAGATGAACTAACCCCTCACCTAAACACACTGTTCAAATTCAGTTTCTCCACAGGCTACATACCCATAGAGTGGCGCACAGCAATGGTTATTCCAATCCACAAAGTTAGAGTCACAACAGACCCCGGGAACTATCACCCTATAAGCCTGACTAGATTGGTCTGCAAGGCTATGGAGCGCATCATAATGGAACTCATTAACAGAGACATTGGGAACCTCCAAACACTGGACCCTACCCAGTTTGGCTTTGTTAAGGGCAGATCATGCCTCCTAAACCTGGTGGGCTTCTTTGAAACAGTTACTAAGGCTATAGATGAGGGAAAGGTGGTATACACAGCCTACCTAGACCTCGCTAAGGCCTTCGACACCATTCCCCATTCTGGTACTATAGACAAGATCACCAGCCTGAACATAAACCCCTACATCTCAAGATGGGGGGCCAACTGGCTCACAGACAGAACCCACATAGTGAGAGTTGTGGGAGCTAGGTTAGACTCTAAACCAGTTACAAGTGGCATTCCCCAGGGCTCAGTCCTAGGACCCCTCCTGTTCGGCATATACTTCTCAGAAGTACAGGCAAGCACAGGAGGGCTATGGCTGAATAAGTTCGCAGATGACTGCAAACTAGGGGCTATAACTGACTCTTCGGCTGACACAGACATCCTCCAAAAGGGTCTCACTGAGACGGATACCTGGTGTCAAAATCATGGCCTCAAGTTAAATGCCAAAAAGTGCATAGTCATTCCCTTTGGAAAAAACAAAGTACCCACAAACTACCACATAGGTGGTAGTCCCCTAAATACGGAAGACGTAATAAGGGATCTGGCGACGCAAGTAGATAGTAATCTCACCTTTGATAATCACATTGCCAAAGTGGTTAGAAAATCCTTTTACATGGCCCACCTAAAAGGGTTCACATCCAGATCAAAAGAGGTCATTGTGCCCCTCTACTCATCACTCATCAGACCCATCATAGAGTACAACGCCCCATTTGGGATGTACCTTACAAGACACCTGCAACAGCTGGAAAGACCACAGAAGTACCTCACCAAGAGGATCACTGGCCTCAAACAGATGCCCTATGCAGCTCAACTGAAGAAACTCCAGTTGTACTTGGTTGCATACCACCTACTCAGAGGTAATCTCTGCCTGACATACAAGGCCATGTCCAACCCAGAATTGATGGACACGCTGCACCTAAAGAAAACCTTATCCCCTCGAGCCACATGCTCTAGGGATCTAAACCTCACCACAACAATAAATAGGACATGCTGGAGGGATAGATTCCTGTCCCAGAGACTTCCCATGCTTTGGAACAAGATCTCAGTCTACATTAGGCAGAGCTCCTCGCTAACACTCTTCAAAAGAAACCTTGACGAATGGATGGGAAACAGAAAGTTTACTTCGGGGATCACTTCAGTAGATCTGCTGGACAAGGCACAGGGAACTAATCTAAGGGGGCGGCAAAAGCCAACACATTCTGGCTAGGCTTATAAATGCCTTCGGGCAGATAGCCTAGTACCAACCTATGAACCTATGAACCATGGTACATATTATGTATTAGTATGCAATATAACATAACTAAACCCAGTAAAACTCATATGATTAATTATTACATTGACTCATTTAGGAAAATTATTAATGCAAATATAGATTTAAAAATATGGTTTGGTCTTTTAACACCATTTATAGTCACAAAGAACTTTCCACATAAAATACATAGAAAAATTATTAATTCCTGGGAATAGAAAGATTTGTTTGTTGGCTCCAAACTATCAAAGAACTAAAAGTTTTAGATATGCAAGTAATAAAAACAACATACAAAATTCCACAACAGGACTGGTTAACTTTACATAGTATTCTGTCGTATTCCCAAGATTTATGTAGAATAATTAACAATTCTTCATTTTATAAAATACCTAAATTTGCAAAATACATATATGAAATCATATATAATGACTTTGACATGGGAAACAGTATTTCAAAATTTTACAAAATATTGATAAACTATAAAACAACACTCAAAACCTCATACTGGAAATATATAACAAAAGGACACTCAATATAGTTAACTAAAGATATTAAAACAAATATCTTCTTATGAATAAAATATACATCCTTTACACAATACTGGAAAGTTTTTAATTGGAAATGCTTGCACACAGCACTCTTAACCCCAGATAGAATCAGTAAAATTAGTTCTTCCATAAAAGAAATATGTTGGAGATGTGAGCAAGTACATAATACAGATTGGAACCACATTGTCTTTGATTGTGTTAAAATTAAGCCATTTTTGGAATGGTATTAATAACGTTCTACAAGCTTTATTTAATAAATCATTTTATTTAACGAAAGCTCTTGCATTATTAAATTGGAATGAAGGTCCTCATTTGAATAGGTCAAACATGTATCTAGTATGGACTATACTTGCAATTTCAAGGAAGTGTGTAACAAGAAGATGGAATACAAACATAATACCAACTTTGAAAGACTTCTACAGCCCACTGAAGACCACAGCATTACTGAAAATTAAAATTAAAGAACCAAGAATTTATCCAAAGCCATTTATCAACAACCTTTGGGGAAAAGTCTTACCGTTGATTGACACTATACAATAATTGATCAAACACTCTGATAATAGATTGGACATATTTATAAAGTAACTGTACACATTAAGATCTGTTATAGTGACAGGCTAATGTAAATAGTGAACATAGTTATTTAAGATGTTATGTATAAATACTATGGAATTCATTCAAATGTATTTGAAAAATAAAAAAAAAAATTTAGTAAAAAAGTAAGTTATGTAAAAAAATGTCTAAATGTAACCTTAATATTCAACAGATTGCAAGACAGGTTCCCATTATGGAAATGCTTGTTAAATAACTTTAAAATGGATTTTGGTTACTCTGGCATATACTTGGTGTAGTTGTAGCGGGGAGTAAGAGCTTAATACTCCACAAAATTTATTTTATTATTTATTTTACATTTGTTAACCGGGATGGTCCGACTGGATACATGTCCTTTTTCAGCGGAGGCCCGGGGAGAAAAGCTCCAACAGAGTTACATTGATAATTAGGTACAGTAAATGAGCTGAAAGAACTTAACAAAAACATAGGCTATTTACATACAAGTACAAGACTGCCATTACTATTTCTGAGATTACTACAAATGTAACATTAATAACATATTAGCAAGGATGGTAGGCAGTATAATGACATAGAGTTAGACAGGATACATATTTCTTTATCACAGTATACAAAGTACTTATCATCTTAGCTAGTTGTTTATGTTTTAGTTAATGGCACAGAGCTAGTCTGGGTTTGAGCAAGGACATAGCCAGTGTGACTTGAAGTGGAGTTTTAGACTATTTTTGAATTGACTTAGAGAAGTTGCAAGCGTGATGTTATTTGGGAGAGAGTTCCATATTTTACCAGTGGTGTTGGCAAATGCACGTCACCACCTAGGTTGAGAGATTTAGTTGTTTGGACAAGGAGTCTGTTTGCTGAGCGAGGCAGCTTAGATTGGAGTAGGGAGTCATTAAGTTTTTAGTGCTGGGGTATTCTCAGGTTGTTTAAGGATTTTGAAGGCCTCTATGAGTTGGGACTGGTGAAGAAGGTGTGGAATTCTATCCATCCAAGCTTTTCAGGTTAGTACAGTGGTGTGTTCTGTAGGGTAGGCCTGTAACGAACCTGGCAATGTGATTATAGCAGGATGAGAGCTTGGCCAGATCAGATTTGTTAAGGTGAGTGAGGACAGGAGAGGCATATAGTAGGGTAGAGAGAAGGTGTGAATGGGCTGTGGCTGCCCTGGCATTTGGGGTAAGGAAGGCTTTAATTCTATATAGGGTCCCAAGTTTCTTGTTGACTGACTTAATGGCTTGGTTGATATGTATATCAAATCTGAGTTTATTGTCAATGTTTACTCCTAATAGCTTTGTATAGGTGTCTGGGGAGATGATGGCCCCATTATTGGATTTTATAGTGAAGTTTTCAGTCGGAGATCTATTGGTTGGGTAGAAGAGAAGTAACTTGGTTTTGTTTGGATTTAAGATCAGGAGATGGTTGGCAAGCCAGTTTTCAACTTTGGTGAAGCTATGTTGGGTGGTAGTTAGTAGATTTGCAAGAGAGGCATTGGAACATATTATAGTCGAGTCATCTGCATATTGAATGCAGGTGGCTTCAGGATGACTGTTTGGATGTCGTTTATGAAGACTGAAAAGAGGAGAGGTCCTAATATGGAACCTTGAGGAACTCCTATGGTATTTGGTAGTAGGCAGGAGAGCTTGTTTTGCCACATTACTGCTTGTTGTCTCCCAGTGAGGTAAGCTTGAAACCAGTCAAGGGCTGGAGTATCTAGATACAGGGTTTTAAAGTATATAGAAATAACTGATGGTTTACCATATCGATAGGTCCAGGAAGAGAGTGGAGGATATTTTTTATTATTCGGTTAAGATTAATGTTTTCAGTAAAAGGAGGGCAGTGGTTGTACTATGATGGGGTCTGAATCCATGTTGAGAGTCTGTGAGTAGTTTATTTTGGGTTAGATAGAGCATTAGTTGGTTGTGCATGCACTTTTCCATAATTTTGGCAAGTGGTGATAGTATGGCTATAGGTCTATAGTTGGATAGTTCTGTGGATGAACCTCCTTTGTGGAGTGGAATAACATAGGATATTTTCCAAATTGAGGGGATTGAGGCCTCGGTTATGGTTCTGTTAATTAGGATTGAGATAGGGTAGGCTACGACATCTGCAGCAATTTGCAGGTATTCAGCCGCAGAAGATCAGCTGAAAGGGTGGTTGGCTTCAGTTTTTCAAAAGGGATCTGATAAAGGATGTGGACACTGGCTGGAAGTTAAAAGAGAATGGTGAGTCGGGTATAGTGTTTATAGAAGTGTGGGGAGGAGAAAGTTGGTTAGCTAATGACTGGATGGTTTCTGTGAAGAAAGTATTGAATGAATTGGCTATATCTTCTTGGCTCTTGTCAGATAATGTTCCTGGGGTCGGAGTAGTGGATTTGCCTGGTTGGAGAAGTTTATTTATGCCTGCCCAGTACTTTTGAGGGTTATTCTGATGTTTATGTTGCAGATTGTAGAAGTAATTTTTCTTATCTAGTATGATGGCTTTTTTAGTCTCATTTCTAAGTTGTTGGAATTTGATACGATCTAGGGGTAGTTTGGTAGTGTGCCATTTATCCCACGCTCTGTCTCTAGTTGTTATTTTGGTTTTGGTGTCTGTTGTTAGCCAGGGTGCTAGTTGAGTTTTAATTCTTATTGAGCGTTTAGGGGCATGCGAGTCAAGTATAGTAAGGAATGAATTGTTAAATGATGACACTACCTCATCAAGGGGAAGGAACTTTAGTTTTGTCCAGTTACATGATTTGACTTCAAGTTGAAATTTAGTTGGGTCAAAGTTTTTCTTGTATCTGATAGACCTATAAATAGGTAAGCTTGTACAATTAATTTTGTCTTTCATGATGTATGTGAGTAGGTGATCACTAAGATCATTAGGGAGAGTTCCAGACATATAGTTCTGGGGATGACTGTTGGTGAGTATCCAGTCTAGTATACTCTCTTTTTGGTTATTGTTACCTGTACGTGTGGTAGATGATATTATCTGAGAGAATCCATGTAGGTTAACAGGGATGGGGTTGGACTGTGCTGTGCATTGGTTCCAGTCAATATTAACATCGCCCAGGACAATGGTTTCTTGAGGGTAGTTGTTGGCTATCCAATGTAGAATGACCTCTAGTGTTTCTACATTGTTCCCAGGGGAATATAGGTGACAATTAGGTTAATGCCCTTATGATTATTTAGTAGAATTTTTAGAGCTAGTATTTCAGCGTTAGAGACCTGGGGTGGTTGTATAGGGTTAGTTATGATGTTAAGTGTGCTATTATATAAGACGGCTATTCCACCTCCTCTTTTCTTTACTCTATCTGCCCTAAGTATATTGTAACCAGGAGGCAGGATCTCATTGTCTTTGGTTGATGGCCGGAGCCATGTTTCCGATAGACACATTATGTTGGGGAGGTATGTGGCTAGTACAGCATGCAGGCTATGTATCTTATTGTTTAGGCTTCTAATGTTTAAGTGGCATATTAGGAGGGAGTTGACCAGTCGGTGGGAGAGTGGTGGGCTGGTAGGATTTTGAGTTAAGGTTGGGCCTGGATTAGTATGGATGTCCCCATCTTTGGTTATGTTTTTTCTTAGATACGCTAGTAGTCTAATAACTTTGAATAGTAGTTTTAGTTCATATTTGGATTTTGGTGTTGATTGGAGTGGTTTTAGAAGCAGGTGGTTGGAATTTATAATTTTGGGGTAGTGTAGTAGTGGGCAAGTTCCAGGCAGTGGAGGTAGGGGGGGGCTTGGTTTGGCATTTTGGATAAGAGAAACCTACGAATGTGAGATTTTCATAGCTAGTAAGAAAGTATGGCAGAATTAAGAGTGGTAAGATAAGAGGAAGTAGTTTATAATTATTTATAGACATGTTATATGTCATCAATGGGTGGGGTCAATGTGCTTCAGAGGAATAGTAGTGGTTAAACAGTAAAGTGGTGGGGGGGAGGAAATTGGAGAGGAAGTTGTGTAGGTTGGAGAGGAAGTAGGGGTGTGGCCTAGTGGCTATAAATGTAGACACAGTGGGGGTGGGTGGGATAAGGGGGCAGGGAGGGAGTCCCAGTTTTTGGTCCTATGAGTGTTGTAAATAGTCTGATAGTGTAAGTAAGCAGAATGGAGTACAGGCTTGAAATTCAACATAAACATATACAGTTGTAAAATGTCTAATACAATTCAACATAAATAGGCATTTACAGTTGTAAAACACTTACTGGAGAGACACTGAGCCTTCATGGGGCCTGTAGCAGAGTTGATTGTAGTTTTACAAATGGTGCCTGCCACAGGTAATATTTATTAACTCTGGGATTGTCTTAAGGTAATAAACAGGGAAGGGGAGGGGAGAACAAGGGTGTGAGCAGGCAGTTCTTTGTACTGCTGCTAATGAGCCAAAGCAAGACAAGTATGTGTTAAGAACAATCACAATTGACCAAGGACTGCTCTGAAACTGTAAGTCTTGTCTTAATTTCTCAGGTGGAAAACCAGGATAACCTTGTATCAGTAGGCTACTGTGGTATAGTTTAAATAAACAAACACACAGTATTGATCAGTTATTGATACTATTTGCTAACAGAAGGGAATAAGAGAAAGTGGAAGATGTGTGTGTGTGTGTGTGGTGGTGGTGGGGGGGGCTGCTTACAGCCAAAGCACAGTGCTCTCCAGGGGAAAATGAAGGTCACCCCAAAAAGGCTCACAGGCTTGAAAAAAACACACTGTAGCACACATTGAACTCCAAAAATGAGAAAAACTCAGCGTACACCACAGCTGAAGTTATAAAACTTTAATAAATGAAAATAAAAATATAAATCAAGAAATGGTAAGCACTTTCACAGCCATTAGACTGCTTCTTCAAACCTAACTGAAAAGCAATAACCAGCTTCCTTTTAAAACACAAACTAGCCAATCAAATAAATCCTTCAATCAAGCTATGAAAGCATATGCACAATAACCATCCATGCATATGAAAACATCAATACATATATAGACATAAATAGGCAAATCAATTACCTACTGATGCACCTAAAAATAATAATAGAAAACCACATATATTCAAAATTTTAAAACTCATAAAACAAAAAATAAAAAATAAATCATTCAATGTGTCAAAGAGTGGGACTTCAACAGGGGTTTGAGAGAGACATGCTCATTAATGCCAGGCAACTTATCTGCATCTAACCATACTATCCATCCCTATTCTATTTTCTCAGTGAAATTCCTAAAATCACCCCCCTCTTGTATTAACAGCCAAAATTTCTAAGACCAAAAATTTAAAAGTAAGCCTATCTCCTTTATCAATGACATGTTGAGCAACAGCACTTCTAAACTTCTTATTCTTCTCATCATTGACACGTTCCAAGATACGTTATTTGAATCGCCTATTCATCTTCCCTACATAATAGGCATGACATTCAACACAATACGTAAAATAAACCAAATCCATTGTTGTACAGTCAGCATAGAATGAAGTCTGTATTACAAAGTTCAATCCAGGGTGTACAAAATTGTTACCTGCATAAATAAACTTACATGCTTTGCAATGCCTGCAAGGAAAGGTCCCATGTCTGTGTGAAGGTGATGTAAATCCTCTGCTGATATTCTTATAACAAACCTATCTCTTTAAACATTTACAGTTTCTAAAACTAAAGTCAGGTTAATCATTAATCAAATGTCTCAACCCCTCATCTGTATTCAATATTCCCCAATTCTTCTTTATGATGTTACAAATAGCATTAACATTACTAGTGTAAGTCAGTGTCAGCCTTGTCACATCTCTTTGTCCATGTCTAACTCTCTGACGATTTTCAGGCCCGATGATGTCAGAAAAATGAGGTCACCCCTTTGTATTTCGCAGAAGCATTGCTTCCTTAATGCAGTTATCCACTTCCTTTTCTGTATATCCCCTTCATAAGAATTCCACCCTTAATTCTGACAGAGCAATTTTCATATCTTCCTCATGACTATGCAACCTCATAACCCTAAGTGCTTGCCCCTTCACCACATTTTTATATATGTGGTGAGGGTACATGCTAGTTTTGCGCAAGACAACATTCTTCTAACATTATTTCCTAAAAATAGATGTTTTAAAGTTGCCAATTAAATCCTTAGTAATTCTTCTCATCTAAAAAGTCTATAGGCTTTTCAGAATGGGTTTAACTAAACCTTAAAAATAATGTAGTCGACTGCAAATACTCAATAAACTGCTGTATTTCACCTACTGGCCCCTTCCACAAAATAAAAACATCATCCACAAACTGCTTATATACCACAATGTGTTTAGAGAACTCATTGTTCCTGATGACACTATCAAACTCCCATTGTGCTAACACTAGGTTGGCATAGCAATTTGCACAAGCTGTGCCCATAGCTAGGCCAAAATTTTGAAGAAAAATTCTTCATTAAAATTTATTTCTAATAAAATGTACATTAAATCAATATTCTTATTAATCAGATTTGCTTCTCTCAAAAAAAGAGATCTAACATTCTCAATGCCCCAATCACTGTGGATCATTGTAAAGAGAGATGATGCCATCTAACATCACAAAAACAAATTAACGTTCTCATAATCATTCCCCAATACTAAAAACAAATCATTCAGAAATTTTTTGTGTCCTTAAGCACAGTCCCAGTCTCATCTATGATAGGTCGTAGGGTCTTCTCCACATGTATAGAAAGTGGTTCTGTAGCTCACCCTCTACTGGACACAATTGGGTGCATAGGGGGACACAGCCTGTCTTAATGTACTTTTGGAATACCATAAGCACAGGTATCAATGGATGTTTAACAGAAAAATACTTAAATAAATCCTCTGTTATTACATTGGTCATAAATAAATCAAACAAAAAGCTAACCTGTCCATAATACCATTCACTTGTATCCTAGATAAATGAAGGTATGTCCCAGTCTCATTCAGCAAATTGTACATGCATTCTAAATAATAGTTGCCACCTTTATCAGAGGGGCGAATCTCTATGGAAGACAGCTCCTTCAACTGTTGTAGAGCTCTTTGTTCACCTGCAGTCAAGTTAAAAAAACAACCATACCATTTATTGTTATATGCTTGCCGAATTTCCCTTTCACAGACCAATGTAAACATATCAATTACCAGATTAATAGTTGGAACATAAGTGCTAGGCTTCCTAAAGTACTCTCATACATTAACTGAATCTGAAAACCAATTTCAATGATAAGTTCCGTGCAAACATCTTTAAGTCAAAAATGAATTCTAAAACGTCAGAAAACTGTTGGGATAAAAGACCAGCCCTTATTCAGAAAGTTACACTATTCAACAGTTAATGGTACAGAGGAAAGGTTAATGACTATTTTGTTAGTGCTTTGTTCTGTGTTATTACCTTTCCTTGCATTTCCATGGATGGAAGTCTCTGTTGTAATCGGCCCCGTCTCAACCGACTCCTCAACCTATTGTTTTTGTAATCCAATGGTAGTGGAAGGGGATCCGAAAGAGAAAAATGCACTTGTTGTTCAACAAAAGTATAACTTGGCTGTCCCACCACACTAGCTGCCACTCCACTCATTGCCATTGCTTCCTTGTTGTTGCTACAGATATCCTGTGTGTCATTCAAAGGCAAAGGATCCATAAAAGAGGATTGCTGTAGTTGCTGTTCAATGGAAAGGGAGGTCTGCTCACTAGAAGCACTAGCAGGTGCTCCAATTTCTGGTGATACTTCCTTATTCATGCTAACAGAAACCCATGTGTTATTTAAAGGCATACCCACCTCTCCAGCAGACAGTACATTTTAGTTGACTGGACCGCCCTATTTTGGTGAAGAAAACACATGCCCTTCACTAAAATCTTATAAATCATACTGCAGCTTCTTGCACTTAACATTTTGTAACCTCCTTTCAAAGCTATGAACATTCTCTAGGAGTACTTCAACCTTGTCACTGACAACTTCTGGAATGAAGTTACTGAAGATGAAATGCTGAACATCTTAATATCTTTAAATTTCTGCTTCTTCCATCGGTCTAAAATACTCAACTAGCAAACACATATAGTCAAAGCCCAATCTTAAGTTCAAAGTTTGCCAATGCTTCATGAGGTCCGGGTAAGTATCACCATATGCTGGCATTTTTAGAACCTGTAGACCTCTTGGAATGACCTTCAAGTGCAATGCTGTTTCCAAATGAAATCTTTGCCATTGGATCCATTAAATATATACAGTTTATTCTCTGAGTCTCTATAGTGAGTGTTAAAATTGTTCTGTACCTCTGCATTCTCAACCAGAACCATCTCATTCTTTTTATAGGAACAGTTAATTAATGGATTCACCTCAGGTTGTAGGAGTCTCTGCAGCCATTCAGATTGGAAATTCACTGTACCAGGGTTATAGTCCAGTTCAATTGTAAATCTTTCAGCCACGTCTAACCTGAAAAAGCTACACAAATATATGCTCCACAAAAAGGCTCACAGGCCAGTAAAGGACAAACTGTAGCACACGTTGAGCTCCAAAAATGAAGAAAAAACTTAGAATACACTACAGCTGAAATTATAAAACTTTAATAAACAAAAATAAAAATATAAATCAAGAAATGCTAAGTGCTTTCACAGCTATTAGCTTTGTTCAGACCTAACTGAAAAGCAATAACCAGCTTCCTATTAAAACACAAACCAGCCAATCAAATAAATCCTTCAATCAAGCTGTGAAAGCATATGCACAATAACCATCCATGCATATAAAAAAATCAGTGCATATAAAAACATAAAAAGGCAAATAAATTACCTACTGATGCACATAAAAACAATAATAGAAAAACCACATATATTTAAAATTCTAAAACTCATAAAACAAAAAATAAAAAATAAATCTTTCAATGTGTCAAAGAGTGGGACTTCAACAGGGGTTTGAGAGAGACACACTCATTAATGCCAGGCAACTTATTTGCATCTAACTGTACTATCCATTCCTGTTGTCTTTTCTCAGTGAAATTCCTAAAATCACCCCTCTTGTATTAACAGCCAACATTTTTAACACCAAAATTTTAAAACTAAGCCTATCTCCTTTATCACTGACATGCTGAGCAACAGCACTTCTAAGCTTCTTATTCTTCACGTCATTGACATGTTCCAACATACGTTCTTTCAATCACCTATTCGTCTTCCCTACATAATAAGCATAACACTCAACACAATACGTAAAATCCTTTGTTGTACAGTCAGCATTGAATGAAGTCTCTATGACAAAGTTCCATGTAGGGGGTAAAAAATGGTTACCTGCATGAATAAACTTACACGCTTTGCAATGCCTGCAAGGAAAAGTCCCTTCTCTATGTGAAGATGGTATATATCCTCTGCTGATGTTCTTATAACAAAGCTGTCTCTTTAAAGATTTACAATTTCTAAAGCTGTGCAGTCATGAGTTTTAGAATTTTGAATATATGTGGTCTTCTATTATTGTTTTAGGTGCATCAGTAGGTAATTTATTTGCCTATTTATGTTTTTATATGCATGGATGGTTATTGTGCATATGCTTTCATAGCTTGATTGAAGGATTTATTTGATTGGCTAGTTTGTGTTTTAAAAGGAAGCTGGTTATTGCTTTTCAGTTAGGTCTGAAGAAGCAGTCTAATGGCTGTGAAAGTGCTTACCATTTCTTGATTTATATTTTTATTTTCATTTATTAAAGTTTTATAATTTCAGCTGTGTGGTGTACACTGAGTTTTTTGCTAAAGACTTAATAATTGTCAAGTGAGGAGGGACAGTACTAGGGGAGTATAGTAGCCACAATGTAGAAGCTAAAATATTTTAAACAAATCAGTAGAGACAGTCACTGATTTACATGTAAATGAGGGTGACACTGACTCCTGTTAAATTGGCTGCAGCTCCATGGCTTGAACAATCAATTAGATTTGGCTTTAATTTGCAGAATTTGCAAGCAAGGCTAACAAGAATACCAAGGCTACCAGTAGCCACTATCCATGCCCATGGGCATTATTTCAGTCTGTACAAATAAGAGAATTGCTTAATTGTAAGCAAGATCTGAGGAAGTCTAATAAGGAAACTGTTCACCTTGATAAAAAACAATGCTGTTTGAAAAAAAGCAATATCTCTGCATACAGTTCCTGACTCAGAAAGTTTTCTAGGAAGGAATAGTAAAAATCTCTGCTTACTATAAGCTGGAGTTGACAACACTGACTCTGTGCCCTAAGTATTCATGGCAGAAACATTGATATGCATACAGTTCCTGACTCAGAAAGCTTATTAGGAAGCAAGGAAGGCTAAAAATTGTTGCTTACTATAAGCTTGGGTTGACAACTTTAACTCTGTGCCCCATGTATCCATGACAGAGATGTTAATATAGATATATTATCTTTAAAAATTACATGACAATGATGTTTGGAGGCTGTAAAAGACATCAGGATTGAATTTACTTTGAGTATCGTCCATTAATTAAGAATAAAACCAAATCATTTAAAATGTTTAATTATTTTAGTAATATAAATTGGCAATGTATATAAAAATAGGGTCAGCATGCTCTGAATCTTTCAGACTAAAGAAAAAGATAGTCTAAAACATATATGTTTTAATACATTTGTTTCATTTATTTATCCAGTATTCTCTGCATATGTTAGTACTGATTCATGTTTGGGTAAAATTTTAGTTTAAGTCTTTTAAATACTACAGAATTGTGGCATGAATTAGCAATCATATATTGCTCACTTCATGAGGTTTATTCTAATATTTGTTTAAACTTGAAGTACATAACTTTCTCTGCAACACAGGATTCATACAAATTCAAAGATTACATTAATTAATTAAAGACAGACTGCACCTGATATACTGTAAATCAAATTACAGCCACTCAGTAGATGTGTTTGTTCTTTTTTTTTATATATTTACAATGGGCTTCACCTTCTTGCACCTCAGTGTGGCAACTTTGCTTCCATTTCTGTCATCTCTAAATATGCTACTTCTCAGTTTGCACCAACCTGGGCCATGGTGGTGCAGCGGTTAGCAATGTCGCCTCACTGCAAGAGGTTCTCTGGTTCGATTTACTACTGGAGCGCCTTCTGCATCTGCATGTCCTCCCTGCATTTGAGTGACATTTAAAGACATGCAGGTAGGTGTGTGCATGAATGGGTGTGCCTTCTTTGAAGGTTGGGCATCGGGTTGGCACCTCAGCACCATAAAAATCCAGTGCCACTAATTAGTGGACCGGAGTTCTGCTGTGACGATCCCTAACTGGGAAAAGCCGAAAGGCATTAGTTTTTAGTTTGCACCAACCTGGTGACAATTAATTCCAATTTCACTTATAAAAATTATTTCTTGCAGGGGGGGTGTTCAGACCACAGACATCAAGGGATTTATGCAGTACAGATGTCTTGCAAAAGCACTTTAAATTCAACTTTCATATTGCTTTAACTGTGGCAGTCAGATAGCATGTCATGAACTATGTTTTGGTAGATCATTTATTGACAAGATTGTCTTAAAACTGTATTTGATGCGGTCAGAAAACTTGCATGATTAATATAAGCACTGCTTACTTGTTTTATATATTTTTTGATTTTTCCTTAACACATTAACATGTGATTTGGAATGTCAGACATCTACTAGCCTACATATATCCTTGCACTTCAGAGCATTTTCTGAAAAAAATAACAACTTAAAAAGTATATAAGATAAACCAATGTATTTATTTTGTTAACTCAAAAGCTACTAAAACTGTAGAAATAATGTTATCCATAAGAAAATACTTTACAGTTGTAATAGTGCATTCAAAGTCTTTTCCATAAATATTGTTATACATTATAATGCACACAAACCCCCAAATTAACAATGGGATTCAATAAACTCCAAGTAGGCTTCACGCAAAGCCTATATGGAGTTTACATGTCTGTGCAGTAAGCAGCAGCGCTAATTACATATTCATGCCGCTCACCATGTTCAAACATAAACAAGAGCAGTTTCCTGGCCGGCAACAGTGTTGGTGGCCAGAAAACCATGTAAAACAACACGAAGAAAAAAACTTTTTACACTAGAGCAAACTAGGTTAGCGGATTGTGTGGAATGCCACAATGATTACCAGGGTATATTATATAGTGGTGTGTATGGTCCAAACACAGTACAGGATAGTGTATACAGTGCAGAGTATTGTGTAATCCCATTCCAGGAATTCTACACAAAAGTTGTGTAAATGATTTGTAAGGGTACATGGACTGCCATTTAAAATAAACAGTCAGGGGGATTGTGTCTATTAAATGGAGACACACATATGAAATGTAGGAATGAGCACAGGGGAAAAGGACAGGTGAAAATCATAATGTACAGCAGTTGAGGCATGTCAATGGAAGACAGCTGTAGCAGGAACACTAATCACATATCAATATGTACAGTATGGACTGCACAGTGACAATGTATATTATGTGACTGTCAGACAAGGTGTCATAACAATGGAGATTATATGTCTTTGTGAGATAAGCATCCTGACATGAACAATGGAGAGGACATGTATCAGAGATGTTATATACAATTGCTGCTGGATGCATATTGTGAAGCTGTGCAAACTGATTTGCCGGAATATGAGTGTAAAGTTAGCAGAAGTCTCCAAAAAGTGGGACACAGTTACAGGCTCGTGGACAACAGTAAAAGAAGTGTGTCCCTAAAAAGTGGGACACAGTTACAGGCTCATGAACAACAATAAAAGAAGCATACACAATCATGGACAATATATATATATATATATATATATATATATATATATATATATATATATATATAGCACATTCCACAATGTCACTAAAGTAACCCATGCCATCAATGTTGTCAAACTGCTATGTATGCACTGTGTGCATCATTAGAACAGGTATCACACATGCATCTGGTATAACACCTTGATGGGGTTGAACATCATTAGACAGTAATGCTTATCCAACAAAAAGAATACCTAGGTTTAGCCAATAAGATGTGTGACAGCTCACTGTGGCAAAGGTGTTACACTTCAGTTACACATTACTATAAGATGTGTAGGGAGGAACATGATGAAGGGTGCATTGCATTCAGTTATTGGTGTGATGTAGGCTGTAAACTATGGAAATATCATGGCCTTTTATGTGGATGTCCTGCACATAGTAGTTGTGTTACATACAAGGGAGTACTCATCACTGTGGCCACATATGTGCGGATGTTCCACATACCGTCTACCACAGGACACAGGTCATATACCAATTGTCTGCTTATAGAGTGCAATGTCTACATTATCTTTGGTTTGTGTATTTGTTTTCATAATGTAACAAACCCCCCCCCCCCGCATGTTTTTGTTTGATCTCCTGTGTTGTCATGGCTGTGGCAGCAGTCTTTTGCATGTGTTGATACTGTCTGCAGTATATCAGTATCACAGCTAGAGTCAATGATTGTCCACAGTCTGTAGTCTTCCAGATACTGGTTTGGGCACAGTATGTGCATGTCATTCTCGACATCTGTGACTTAAATAATAGACAGGAAAGGGCCTAGCAGACAGCACTGATGTACGGACCTGATCAGTGGACTACAGATATATGTCACTTCAGACATTTCAACATATTTAGATGCCATGTATGTGAGCCAGTGGTCTACCCACTTGGTGACATAGGTGTTTCTTGAGTGAATACCACAGTGTGGATTTGTGTCACATGCCTTGGTCTGGTCAAGTTCCTCAGGATAATAGTCTTGTCATCATACATGCCCTTGCTGACCTCTTTCAGGACATCTAACAGATGTAAATAGACATGGATGTATTATCAACAACTCACACTTGTCTGTTGCACACAGCTGGGATATTACTAGTGTCCATATAGAAAAGGTTCATGATTTCTCACCATGAAAATATAGGCCCTACAAACCATGCCATGATGTATGTGGATAGACTGAAAGCCCTGTCACTGTAATCTGTATCATACAAGATGAGGTGACTGGTGCCTGGCCTATAGGCCAGTCTCTGACTCTGCAATGATAGGAATACTGCACATCTGCAAATCAGCTATAGCTGATGACATTAGCAGTGTCTGGTGAGAAAGAAATGCTAATAGCATTGTTCACACGGTGGTGCAAAATGCTCTCTCTGATGTCAAGCAAGTGCACAAATACACACACACACACACACCAGATGACTGCAGGGAGAAGAGACCCCTACCTATCAAAGATAGACAAACTAGACAAAGCAGTACTTTATGCAAATTTCATAGCACAAGTTTGACTTTTGCAAGGCTGCAGGACAACTTATGGTAGATGACATCAGCACTGGATGTTTGGTGAGAAGATGTTAGGAGGCTTGCATGAAATTAATATGTAGTCATGTGGAATTGTCAAAATATTGTCAAACCATGGGATTCAAGTGGTAAATGCAGGATACACACTTATGGTCCTCTAACTAGATAGACACACACATACAACTCCCAGTTGACTGTAGTGAGAATAGAATCCCTACTTATCTAAGTACATAGACTAGAGACCTCAGTAGTTTGTACAAGTGACATGGCACAAGTCTGACTTTTGCAAGGTTGCACGACAACTTATGGTGGATGATATCAGCACTGGTTGTTTGGGGAGAAGATGTTGGGAGGCCTGCACAAAACATGTGCAAGTGTCAAAATATTGTCAGACCATGGGATTGGAGTGCTAACTGTCAGATACACACTTATGTTACTCTGATTAGATAGCCACACACACACCTCCCATTGCAGTGAGAACAGAACCCCTACCTGTCTAGTACATAGAATAGAGAACTCAGTACTTTATGCAAGCTCTACTGCAGAAGTCTGTCTGTTACAAGGCTGCAGGACAACTTATGATGGATAACATTAACACCAGATGTTTGGGGAGAAGATTTTGGGAGGCCTGGATGAAGTAGATGTGTAGGCATGTGTAGGACAACTTATGGTGCATGACATCAACACTGGATGTTTGGGGAGAAGATTTTGGGAGGCTTGGATGAAATAGATGTGTAGGCATGCACAAGTGTCAAAATATTGTCAATCGATGAGATTGGAGTGGCAACTGTCGGATACATAGTTATACTACTCTGATTAGATAGACACATACCCACACACACTTCCCAATTGACTGCAGTGAGAACAGGACCTCTACTTACCAAAGTACACAGACTAAAGAACTCAGTACTTTAAGAAAGTGCCATGGCACAAGTTTGACTGTTACAAGGCTGCAGGACAACTTATGGTGGATGACATCAGCAATGGATATTTGGAGAGAAGATGTTGGGAGGCCTGCATGAAAAGATATATAGGCATGTTCAATTGTCAAAATATTTCAAGTTCTGCATGTTACCAGATTGATGAGTGGGCAATGTGTAGTATGTGGTGGTTGTGTTCCATTATGCAGGTATACTTTAAGAGACAGCTTTACAAATTATATGCAAACAGGTGTCCGCATTGCTACAAGTATTTAAAAAATTTGAATGTGCATTTTCATTCTAAAGATATACATGGTATATAACACAACACGTGTTATTAAATTATGTAGTGTAGTTGATATATTTTTGATCAAATACTGAGAGACCAGGGAGAGGTAACACACGGCTCCATTGTAAATATGTGAAATGCCTTTTTTAGATAGGGCCTTTATTTTTTATGTTTCCTCATGTAGCTTCATGGCATGAAGATTAAATGGACAGTAAACAAAAGTTATAGATGATATTATTTACTTTGCATAGCACAACAGTGAGCAGAAGGTTTGTGAGATGGCTAGCAAAGTGTTTGAGTGTGCGAGATACACATTTCTGCTGTTTTTCCTGTTTACATGTAGTTAAGCAGTGCACAAATGTCAGGCTTATTGCTAAAATGATGATAGTTAGTATTGAGTGTATAAAACATCCCTGCTGCTCAGCTGACTCTTTAGCAGTAGGTGTAAATGCATTGACATTTTTCTTTTTGAGCTCAGATGATATAGGGTTCATATCCTGGTCTATATAATACTTTTAAATACGTAGTGATATGCAATGAAATCATACTTTACACTATCTGACATAGTGAAAAATGTTTAAGCAACATTGCACTGGGGTAACCTCATCAAGAAAAGAGCCGTTCACCATCACTTGGTGTGTGATGCCAAACTCTGTTCAAACTTAGAGGCCAAAAAGTGAAGGGCTCCATTGTTTTTTTTTGTTTGTTTTTTTCTTTTTGGTACTTATGTGTTGTGTGTGATTCTATTTTTTGGCCAGAATATAGGTGTTAAAACGGGATAGATACAAAAGTGATGTAATGGGGGCCAAGCAGGGGGGAAGAACAAAGTGAAAGCAATATAGGAATGTGCAGGAGGGAAATAGGAAAGAGCCATAGCTATCCATTTCTTTAACAGTGTAAAATAAAAATATGTAGAGAATATTAGTTGAATTTGTACTGTCACCTCCACAAAGAGGGGTGACAACTTGTATAGCCAATTGGACCAAATCAAGAGTGCCAGGAAGACATGTATCTGAAATGGAGAGCTATTTATGGGCAATATTTTTTTTGTGGGACAGGTGCCCATTTTTTTAACTTCAGTAAGAGAAGAATGCTAGGTAAGGGATATTGGTACTTCTGGGTCAGGTAAGTTGAGTAGGTGAGGAAGCAAATGCAAGCAAGCAGGACAGACATGAAAAGACACAGGAATAGTGAGGGACACAAAAGGTTGGGAAACATCATGATTGGGGTGAGGGAGGAGACAATGCAAGCTCATGCCTATCAAACATGGGGGCAGTGAGAATTTAGTCCTCACCACAGAACTGTTATCACTGTCCCCTTACTCTTCCAGCTGCTGAAATGCTTGACATCTTTTTCCCCTACAGACCATGAGGGAGAGCAGCCTCTCCATTTGGCATAGGCATACACCAATAGTGCGGTGCATGACCTTACACAACAACCCTGGCATCTCCTGGTGGGTGATGAAATCCCCATCTCTGCTAGTATTCCCAGAGGGTGCCATAGCACCAGGTAGTGCAGGGTCGGCAGAGGCAGTACTGCTAGGTTAGGTCCCAGATGTGTTGGGTATTGGTGCTGGAGCCAGTGGAGCAGGGGAAAGGCTGATCTACTGAGGCTGGCCTACCTCACTGTGCTGTGAAGCATTTAGTGATTTGTTACAGATGGATAACATGAACACATTTTGACAACACATAACAGAAAATAAAAAAAAGAGATAAGGATTGGGGTGAGAGAAAAAAAGAGATACAATTAGTACCATCATATGTGATATACAATGCATTATCACAATAATACAACTATTTTATCTGAAGTACATTTAAGTATACATCCTAACATCTACAAACCATAATTGTGGATTGCTCAAAGTAATCCTTACCAAGTAATCCTTACCAAGTAATCCTTACCCAAAGAATGGCGTACGGCAACTGTGGTCCCACTCCACAAAGGCGGTGCTTCTACGGACCCTGGAAATTACCGCCCCATAAGCTTGACGAGCTTTGTCTGCAAAGCTATGGAGAGGATCATAATGGAACTCATAAATAAAGACATTGGGGACCTACAGACACTGGATCCTACCCAATTTGGCTTTGTCAAGGGCAGATCCTGCCTCTTGAACTTGGTCGACTTTTTCGAAACAGTCACTAAGGCCATTGATGAGGGTAAGGCAGTTCACACAGCCTACCTTGACCTAGCAAAAGCGTTCAACACAATACCCCACTCGGGCATCATAGAAAAGCACACCAGCTTAGATGTAAACCCATATGTCACAAGATGGGTTGCAAACTCGCTCAAGGACAGAACACACAGGGTTAGAGTTGCTGGTGCCATGTCAGACTCTAAGCCGGTCACGAGCGGTGTCCCACAGAGCTCAGTCCTGGGCCCCCTCTTGTTCGGCATTTATTTTTCTGAAGTGCAGGCAAACATAGGGGGATTGTGGCTGACAAAATTTGCAGATGACTGCAAACTGGGCACCATAATTGACACTCCATCAGACACAGACATCCTCCAGAGAGGTGTCATAGAAATGGATAACTGGTGCCAGAGCCATGGCCTTAAGCTAAATGCCAAAAAATGTATAGTCATACCCTTTGGGAAAACAAGGTAACCCCTAATTACCACATAGGTGGTAATCCATTAAACACGGAAGAAGTTATCAGGGACCTGGGGACCCAAGTTGACAGTAACCTCTCTTTTGACACTCACATTGCTAAAGTGGTTAGGAAGACCTTCTACATTGCCCTCCTGATCATGAAGGGATTCACATCCAGATCAGGAGAGGTCATTGTACCCCTGTACTCTTCACTTATCAGACCAATGATTGAGTACAACGCCCCATTCGGAATGTACCTTACCCGACACCTGCAGCAGTTGGAAAGACCCCAAAAGTTCCTCACCAAAAGGATAAAGGGGCTCAAACATATGTCATACGATGCCCAACTGAAGAAACTCCAGCTCTATTCAGTCGCATACCGACTGCTCAGAGGTGATCTGTGCCTGACATACAAGGCCATGTCCAACCCGGAATTAATGGACATGCTCCACCTCAAAAAATCCAAATCCACCAGAGCCACGAGAGCAAGAGACTTAAACCTCAACACGGATATAACTAGGACGTGCTGGAGGGACAGATTCATCACCCAGAGACTCCCTACACTATGGAACAGAATCCCAGTCCATGTGAGGCAGAGCCCCTCACTGACTCTGTTCAAGAGAAATCTTGACGAGTGGATGGGAGATCGTAGGTTTACCCCGGTAATCATCTCTGTATCACTGCTGGACAGAGGCACAGCAAACTAATGAGTATAGTATTCTCATCCTAAGGGGTGGTGAAAGCCACACACACACTCTGGCTAGGCTTATAAATGCCCTAGGGCAGATAGCCTAGTATGAACCTATGAACCTATGAACCTAAGTGCATATATTCCACATATGCTTGGTCCAATTATACAGATTACAGTTAACAGAAGGGCATTTATGTCACTTGTATAGATTTTAATTTATGTCATAGCATTAAAGAATTGCAGGATTGTATATGTGTTACTAGTGGTATTTGAACCCACAACCTCTAACTACAGTCTTATCTTGACTCCTAAAGTTGGTTTGTGCTACAGATGTATGCATACATGCTTGTTTTTACATTAAGATATGCATGCTTACTTTGCTACTACTATATAGAAAACAAGAAGATCTATCTTTAGCTTTTAAAGCTACAATATTACTTGTCTTGTGCTGTGTACATACCACTTGCTTCCCTCAGTCTCTCCAGATGATCAGCAGGAACCTGCCTATTCAACTCATTTTCACGATTAGTTGTGAAAAGAAAAGAAAAGAAAAAACATTATCCATACCAGTCTTGCATGTATTTTGCTTTCTATGTATTATAAATTCTCGTTATTAGCATACTTACACAATTCTGGGATGTTGCTAGTTTGAAATGTATACAACCACTTGCACCTTTTTAGGTAATTGGATTGGTGCCTGCACTGTTCTTCAGTACGTGGGAGGCCAGTTGCATTGGATACAACCTTAGCCAGACTATTCCAAGCCTCAGACTTGTACTGGGAGCCAGAATAGTCCCCCTCCCCCTGCATAAACCTTTAGCTGTGGCACTTTACCAGGAGTCCAATAAATATTCTGAACTCCTGAACACCCAACCTCTTAAACATAAATTGGGCATCTTCCCCTCTAATGCCAGACATGTCTAATCCCAAAAGTAGAGCAATGGCAAATGATGATTTCCCACCAATTCCAGTTATCGGATTTACTGGTAGTGTGCAAACTCAAGAAATTATGCCAACTGCATTTGCACAATGTTAAGCAAAGAGCAACAGTGCCAAGCAGGGAAGAAATACATTTTTGAAACTGGAAGGTTAATTTGACACTTGACATTAGTTTGAGGGGTGTCTGTAACTGTTAGGTGATTTGACTTTGCTGACATGCACTGGGCATATAAGTGTCTGACCTGAGAGATGTTTGTTTGTCATTATACACTGCAAAAACTGATTTTTGCAGTGTGGTATTCAAACCTGTGCATAATGGACAAAACATTTTCTTCCATATTGGTGATTTCCAATCTTTTCCACAGAAGAAACATTTCTCAGACATTGTCATGAATCATTCATAAATGCAGATGACGGTTTGAGGTGTTAACCATGTATGTGTGTGACCTGACAAGGTCCTTGAATATAGTTTCATTTGTGTATGTGTCTTATTCAAGTGTGAAGGCCATCCACATCCAGATAGCAGAATTATACTTATAGAAACATAGCAGACAGTATACCCTCAGTCATACATTTGAACCTTCAAAATACAGTATGGGTGTTTTATCTCTCACACATATAATTCTTATCACCTCCACTATTTATGATTTTGTCTAAAGTGCTATAAGTGAGACTGAATATAACGTAAAATAGAACAACAGTAAAATGTCCAAAATTTCCTGTATTAGAACCCAGGCCCATGTGTATGGCAGCCATATGCTTAATCCCTGTTGCCACAAGAATGTTGAAATGACACATATATTTTCTTGTTGATTACTATAAACTGGACTGTCAGAACAGCAAAAATATGCTGCATTTTCTGTATTAGAACCACAGGACTATCTGTATTACAGCCCTACACTTGCACCTGCTGCCTCAGGAATAGTTAAATGACAGGTGCATAAATTCCTATTCATTCTTAAGTTCTGTGCGTTACCTGCAACTGAACACCACTTACCATGTTTGCACAGTGTCCAACAGAATTAACAGAATGCATTTTGTTTAAATTGTTGACTGTCTGCATCCTGTCTACAGGTGTTCTGTCTTCTTCCTGTGTGGGCAACTAGTCCACGTTTGTGCACTGCTAAGTGTAGAGCAAATGAGATAAGCAGAGCTAAACCTGACATTCCTTGTGTTTCTCCATTTCCCTTTTTTGTGCTAAGCTGTGCACCACACAACCACTGGCATTAAAAAAAAAGAAAAACACAAAAAAGGGAGCATTAGGTGAAATGAAGAAAATAAATCTATTAAATAAACACTACAAAATGTATGTTGGTACACATGAAATATGTTTACACAGGTCTGGCTTTGAACTTTCACTCCAATGGACTTTCAAAACATGATAAGGGTGATTTTATGGTCTGAAGAAACAGTGTGCTCACTGCGAAAGTACTTACCTTTTTATACGTTCAAATTAAATTTCTTATACATACTTTTCCGTTTTTGTTTGGATACTTTATTAAAAAGAGAGAATAACTTATTCTGAAGAGTGAAAATTGGAAAACAGTAAAGCATCACTTTCTACAATGCAATATTAATACATTAACTGACCACTCCATTTAAAGAAATCCAGAGTTCAAAGAATAGATTTTATCTAAGAATGTAGACCAGTGGGAGTATGAAACTACAAGAATAGTACAACAGACTCCTTGCTTGGCTTCTGTAACTGATCTATTTTTTTCCTTCATTTCAGCAATTGAAGTTAACTTTGTTCCTTGGACTCCCAATTTACTGATCCCCTAGGATCCACAATCAAATACATTTATATATACCCCTTCATATGTAATTATTTACACTGCTAGGGCAACAAAAGTATATGACATTTACTGTTCTTCTGTTTACTAAGAATGCCAGTCAAAGCAAGAAATGAACTGACTGAAATTGCAAGGAACCAACTATTTGAGAAAATAATGGCAGCCTGAATCAAATAGTTTCAACATTATAATTAACTACCAGTACATAAAGCAAGGGGAATATGGACAGTGCAATGTGATAGGCTCCTATTACAAACTGCAAACAAAGAGGTCTAGTTTAATCATAGTGACATGCAACAATTAACTTGGGTTATTCCTCCTGAAGCAGCTTCCTTTATTTACTGTCACCATGCAACATTATTTCTCTTCATAATGTCTTAACAATCCCTTTCTGCTTTCAGTAACAAGTTAACTACAAAGAAGAAAGAAGTGGAAGGCAGCAGAGGTGACTCTTCCAGTCCTTGTGCCATTTTATTTTGAAAGGTAGCAGGGAAGCTTTAAAGTGTCTGCATACTAGACTATGTTCAGGTGTGCAGTTGCATGGTACTGTTCAAAGTGACACATGCACACACACACACACACACACACACACACACACACACACACACACACACACACACACACAAAAACCATGCCAAGAAAATGAAAACTTTGGAAGGCAAACATAGCATTTCACCACCATCTTCTACCTGAACTTAGTTCTTTAAACAGAAATGTGACACAGTACAATTTCAAATTGTTTTTAATGTCCGCAAGATACTGTAGAAATAATCCCTTCAGCTATCTTTACTGTTTGCTGCATCATTTCATAATGATTGATACCTGTGAAATTGCTGAACACAAAGCTTATATTCAAATCAGTTTGTCGGAAACTTTAGTCAAATCATGTCTGTTTCATACACTGTTATTTAACATTGAAATTTGATGCAAGTGCAACTTACTAACAAAACAAAGTGAATCCTAGAAAGAAATTTACCACTAGCAGTCATATATATATATATATATATATATATATATATATATATATATATATATATATATATATATGGATCTACTTTGAAAATACGTTACATCAAACTAAGTAGATGCTCACTTCAGCGAAAGTGCATTTCAACGAAAGTGCATTCTCGCTGAAGCCTAGTCGTCGAATCGGCTGACTAAAAAATAAAAAAAAAAAAAAAAACCACAGAAAATACGTTTTGCAGGGTCAAGCCCCCATGCACACACCCCCATACTTAATTATACCAACTTCGAGATCACACTACAGCAAGGAAAAGGGAATATTCCCATTCCATGCTCTGTTGTGATCTCCTTACTTCATTTTTGAAGTTTTGGTACTTCAAACAACTGGGTTCGACCAAGTGGGTTTCAAAGTACTGAAACTTCGTACAAATGAAGTAGACCCATATATATATATATATATATATATATATATATATATATATATATATATATTTATATATATATATATATATATATATATATATATTTATATAGGTTCATAGATAGGTACTAGGCTATTGGTCCTAGGGCCTGATATAAGCCTAGCCAAACGGTACCCTGGCTTTTGCCACCTAAGAAAATTATTTTCCTGTGCCCCTGTCAAGCAGAGCCACAGAAGTGATCCTCGGGGTGAATTTTCTATCTCCCATCCAATCATCAAGATTTTTCTTGAAGAGTGCTAACGAGGAGCTTTGTTTGATATAGATAGGTAGTTTGTTCCAGAGTATGGGAAGTCTCTGGGACAGGAATCCATCCCTCCAGCATGTTCTGTTTATTGTGGTGACAAGGTTTAGGTCCCTAGAGTGTGTAGCTTGGTGGGATTGGGATTTCTTTATGTGGAGCATGTCCAACAGCTCTGGGTTTGACATAGCTTTGTATGTTAGGCAGAGATCGCCTCTGAGTAGGCGTAATGCGACAGAGTAAAGCTGGAGTTTTTTGAGACAGTCTGCATAGGGCATCTGTTTGAGGCCAGTAATCCTCTTTATGAGGTATTTCTGTGTCCTTTCCAGTTGTTGCAGATGTCTTGTGAGGTACATACCAAAAGGGGCGTTGTACTCTATAATGGGTCTAATGAGTGATGAGTAGAGGGGAACAATGACCTCTGTTTTCCTGGATGAGAAAGCTTTTGTGATGAGGCGTGCCACGTAGAAGGATTTCCTGACTAATGTGGTGATGTGATTATCAAAGGAGAGGCTACTGTCCACCTGTGTCCCAAGGTCTCTTATCACACTTTCGGTGTTAAGTAGACTACTGCCTATGTGGTAGTTCATGGGTACAGAGTTTTTACCAAAAAGGATGACAATGCACTTTTTGGCATTGAGCTTGAGGCCATGGCTTTGACACCAGGCATCTGTCTTTTATCTGTATGCATTTCTTAGAAGTTTACTGATGGCATGGGCATGTTTGTCAGGGCATTTTCCTTTCTCAGATGCACAGCCTTAATAACTGTCATCACAAGTGCTAACATTACAACTGTTTTTCTCTGTACACTCTTCTATTGTTATTTCCATGAAATGTAAATGTTCTATATTGTCAATGACACAGGGGTGTTAGCCTTCTAGGATGGATCATACACACCTCTAGGGGAGTGCTGGCCACAGGTAAACATGACTGGAAATTGCTTAAAATAGAATGTTCTGTGGTAAATCTGTACATATGTTTCAAGGACAGTTTATTTGACAGCACTTTTAGCATTTCACTGATGGTTTGTTAGCAAAATGTGTTATTTACCTTTTTCATATTTGAATATCTTGACTGTTTTATTTTTCTCCAGTGGATAATAGTGAAATACTACCTTTTATGTGTTATATCTAAACAAGACTTTCATTTATATGTGATACTTCTGTGTAGTATCCTTCGTTTGTATTTTATGTCCCCTAGGACTATGACACCCAGGTCTTCCAATCTCACAAACCCCGTTTCAGTAACCCTGAGAATGAAGTAATTGTTGAAACATTTAGGCATCATGGTGCCTTTCTTCTTGATGTGGGGATATGTCTGGCAGAATGCAAATTTGGCAGCAGATAGTTGCTGATGTGACTGCAGTAGGTAGCCAGAGCAGGACATATTATCCAGTGCACCATAGGGTCACTGACATGATTTAATTGGCCCAGAAGAGAGCAGCTGCAGTGGTCAATGAACAAGTGGGTACTTTGAAGGGGGAACTTTCTACAGACCCAACACTGACACCAAATGAAGAGTTCCTGTCTACTGTCAGGGATCCAGAGAGCTCAGTGCAAAGTGCACAACAGCATGCCATTGATGTTGGTACTGCTGTTTCAGGAAGGACAAGTATTTCCCAGAAAGAGCTTCCAGGTAGGCTTACCTATCTCAATTGTCAAATACTTCTAGTACAGTAAAATATTGACAGCAATGCTTAAGTTCTGTTTAACATTAAATTTGTTTGGGGGGATAGTTATAGATCAATACAGTTAACAACACATTCTGGCTTGGAGTGGACATGTCTTCCAAGTTCTTGTTAAAAGTATCATTAATGTACATATAAAGGGCAAAAAAATTGTAACCCCCTATGTTACTGTTGATTCTGATGATGGTGTCCTCACCTTTTTCTTAACTTCTTCCAGGCATCTGGCATAGGGAGCCTACAATCATCTGCACATGGTAAGCCAAAAATGTTTATGTTAATACTTATGATCAGTTCAAGAAATATTTAGTTTGTGATGTGGATGTCAGGACAGTTGTGTGTATTGTTGTACTGTCTATAATAGTGTCATCACTGTTAGTTTGTTAGTATATATTGGACTATAGTAGTGTAGGTATTAATTTTTTCCTGTGTTTGTTGCTTATTATCACAGGTGATCATGACAGTTGAAGTGTGGGACTCCTACCACCTGATGTCAGAGTATCAACAGACTCTGATGATGATGGTGGCCAAACAGAGACAAAGTCAGGGGGTGTAGAGGTTGAATCTGACACTGAGGCTGACATTCAGCCATCCTCTGTAATTCTATCAGACACAGCCAGTAGGCTTATGACAACCAATTCCACTGAGCCCTCAGATATTGGACAGGTGGCAGGTGAGACACTTGATCAGGGCAGTGTGATTACTGTGGCTTCAGAGCCTGCTGACTCTGGCCATAGCCAAAATATGAGCAAAGTGCCATGCAGTAGGGTTGTTAGGGGTGCTTTGGAGAGGCCTGCTGTCCATACACCACCTGATTCATGTGTGTCTTCATGTGCCACTTGATGTATATTTAAGGCTGTTGTGGAAGCACAGGCATGTTCCACTAGGATCTCCAAAGAAATGCTTTAAGAGTTCTAGATGTGCACAGGCTAACATGAGTGACTGCCTCCACCATGTTGCCAGCTCAATGGATCAGATGAATGACATGTTGGAATGGGCAGTGTCTGTGATAGAACATCTGTTGAAAGGGGGATGGCATCCATGTGGGAGTAGGTCAGCCATATCATCTGATGTTTGCCGATGTAGCCTTGCTTGATCATGTTCCCATAGTGGCATAACTTACACTGCTTCATCAGTGGTTGAAATATCCACAACTAGATGTGACAGGCCATGGGGTCATGGTCCTGGGTGTCTTCATGAGGAGAGCTCATCCAGCAGGCATCAGTCATGTTCAGGTAGTAGCAGTGCATCTCAGCATGGGCATGGATGTGCCAGTGCAACTTCTAGAAGAGACAGTTAGCATGGCCAGGTGTGACAACAATGAACTGCCACCTCTACCATCCATGGCTCATACCTCTCTGACATACCAGGATGTAGAGCTAGCACAGAGCTTGGTTGTGTTCCTGCAGACACTCACACACCAATTTCACCTGGAGGGCCATACAGACACAACAGTTACATGGTTCAGCCATGAAGCTTAAAGCTCATTCTGTCTCACTGACCATTTGTTACTTTAACTGAATGTCTGCCTGCTTCTCTTTCTTACTCATACGCACTCACTTATGTGACAGCCTAGGCCCCCCCACCCCCCACACACACACACACACACACACACAGACACACACAAACGCCCTGTGCAAGTGATGACAACTTGCAATATCCTTGATCCTGATGGTCAGGGTGATAGCTGACTTAGTGCTTAGTATATCTGCATATGTAATGTTGTTTTGCTAATTGTACTTTTGACATATTTGATCTTAGAAAGTTAGACAGTTGATAGAATCAAAACCCTTTTTTGCATCAGTATTTTTAATAGGTTCATAGGTGTTTACTAGCTAATGACCACAAGGGCCTTTTTAAGTTTAGCCATGCATCCCAAATCTCTGACAAGTTCTGACACCCTTGATAAGTGTAAGCAGGGGCTTGGGAGATAAAACATTTACAAGCTAGGGCCTGGGAGATGAACCATTTACAGGTTGCCTGTGTCCATTAAAGACATTGCTGCTAAACCAGGGATGAATTTCCTGTTCCCTATCCAATTGTCCAGGTTGCACTTATATTGGGTTAGGGTGGAACTCTGCTTTAAATGAATTTGGTGTCTGTTCCAGTGATGGGGTAATCTCTGGCATACATACCTGTCTCTCCAGCAGGTCGTATTTATATCATAGGCAAGATATAAATATTTAGAGCAGGTAATTCTGGTGCTGTTTGTTTTGTAGATTTGCAGGAGCTCCATCAGAATGGGGTCTGACAATGCCCTTTATGTTAGGTATAGATCTCCCCTCAAAAGCCTGTAGGAGACAGAATACAGGAATAGAGCCTTGAGGTGGTCTGTATAAAACATTTTACTTATGCCCTGTATTCTTTTAGTGAAGAACCTCTGTGATGTTCCAATTTGTGGATATGCCTGGTTGGGTACATACCAAAGGGGGCATTGTACTTAATGATAGGTCTGATGAATGCTGAATACAGTGGAACAATGACTTCTATGGACTTAGATGCCATACCTTTGTTTATAGGTTGAGCAACATAGAGGGATTTCCTCACTACTGTAGATGCATGATGGTCAAAGGCTGGATTACTATCTATGAGTGTCCTTAAGTCCCTGACTACTGGGTCAACTCTAAGGGGTGTGTTGTCAATATGATAGTTACCAAGGGTGGATGACTTCCTGAAGGATACTATTATGCATTTCTTGGCATTTAGTTTTAGTCCATGGTTCTGACATCAGTTGTTTATCTGTGTCAGGCCCTCCTGGAGAACATTTGTGTCAGTGTGGGATACAATGACAGCACCTAATTTGCAATCATCTGCAAATTTAGTCAGCCATAGACCACTGACATTGGCCTTGACTTCAGAGAAATAAATTCCAAAAAAGACTGGTCCAAGGACTGATCCCTGAGGAACTCCACTTGTGACTGGCCTCTTTGTAATAATCTTCTGAGGGCTGTGAAGTGTGAAACTGAAACATGCCTCATTACTTTCTAGCTTCTCTCTTTAATGGTTTTTCAGTACAAAAGTATCTGGCCAAATTGAGAACATTTGGTGACTGTCAGTACTTTTGACAGGTATGAATGTGTGAATCTTTGATGCCTGAGGCCTATTATTTGTTAAAGGACACAAGTATTCACATAAGCCTCTGCTGTCACATGTTAAAGTCATTGCTGTACAAATCACCCACCTTTTACTTACTTAGATTACCAAGTAACAACATGCAGGGATATGCCATTAATTTGTATCATTGCAATATTGTTTTAACACTCCAGGTTTAACACTTACCTTGAAAACCCAGCAGTTGCTACAGTTTTAACTCAGGGCTGAATCTGTTTGATGCTAGGAATACACAACCATTACATGGGTAGGTAAAGGTTGTGAGCATTGCCTGGCATCAATGTTACTAAATGCATGTGCATAGGATGAAGGTTTTAGCCCCTTAGGTGGTAAATGAATGAGCTATGGATTGCCTCTTAGCCAATGTGAGGCCATACTAAGCATGCCTACATCTGCCTAGACTCAAAGCAGCTGCTGGTTCCCCCTCTGACTCCTCATCTGTGTGTGGCTGTGGTGGCCTTGCCATTGGTGGCAGAATGCATGCCCCTTCCCTTTGTTGATCCTACTGAAGCTACTTTCTCAGGTTGATGTTGAGAAGCATGGCACAGATGGTGAAGATTTCATTACATGTACATGGATTGTGCTGCAGGGCTCCCCCAGATGTACCTAGGCACTGGAACTGCGACTTCAGCAGCCCAAACACACAGTCTATGATATTTCTAGTTTGAGAATATACCTCATTATGGAGTTCTTCAGCAGGTGTGCATGCATTTCTGAGGGGCATCATCAGCCACAGTTCCAGAGCATAACTTGCAGCCCCCAGTAAATGACCCTGTGGGATATCACCCCTACTGAACATCCGACACAGTTGGGATATGTGCCAGATGGTAACTGCCTGGGTTGCCAGCACACAAATTCAGAATGATTTCCTCAGCATTACACATGACTTGGCAGTTAATAGAGTGGAAGCCCTTTCTATGTATGTAGACCCTTCTCTGTTCCCCAGGTGGTGCCTTAATTTCTATATGTGTACAATCTATGGCACCCAGTACTTCAGGGTAGTGTGCTACAGGGCAGAACTCCTGCATATTTGTGGCCCTGTCTTTAGGAGTATGGGCGGAATATATGTGGTCACTGGCATGTTGGAGCATAGCATTCATAAATTAATGGAGGATCCTGGATGCTGATACCTGTGACACCCCCAGCATGTCCCTTGTTGGTCTTTGAAAGGTTCCTGTAGCTAAAATTCTAAGTGCTACACATACCTTTGTCTCCATTGTATGGGTTTCCCTTGGTTTACCCTCGGTCTGAGTTGAGGTCGACAGAGGTTGCAGAATTCCTGTAGTATGTCTTTATCTACCCTGTAGCTTGCTACAGTTTCCACCTCATGCAGATTGTGATAAGTTAACTGTGGTCTGAAAACTCTTTGTCTTCTTGGCCTTGGTTTATTAGCAGCAGCATAGACTTCAGCCTGTTGCACATACACATGAATTAAAGCAACAGTAGCCCCTAACATTCTTTCTGTGTAGACTCCTTTCCTTGACTGTATTCTAATAGGTTTTGGAATTCACAAGGAAAACCAGCACTTCAACTACACAGTTGCTTTATAGCTTGTTGAATAGCTCCTCCATCTTGGATTGGTTGATTAGCATACAATTCAACTGCTTATTTTGTAATTAGCCTGCCGCAGTGTTTACCATGGTTGCGCATCTCTACGCACCATGTAGAGCCACTTACTAAATACAAAACAGTGTGCTACCATTTGCACTTTGCAGTACAATGCACACAGTGTTAGTGGACTGTGTAGGGTTTATTGAATCTGCCATTGCATTTTATGTAAACATTCACAAATTTTTATATTTTGAAAACTATACAACCCAGACATATATTGTCAGAACATTTTTGTTAACCAGACAGAAACTTTTACATGATAACAAAAACTTCCTCTGTAAGTTCATGTTTATTAATATATTTACAAAAACATGAAATCATATGCTTGTCTAATTGGCAATGTAAATAATACTGGATACCTCTCAAAATATGCAACTTACAATGCAAGTATAAACATTTTTTTCATCAACATCTAAGGTTTCACCTAATGTTAAGAAACAGTTTGTAAGTCACTTGTTTTTTGAAGTATTAACTACATATGGAAATATTGGTTATTTTCATAATTACGAATAAATGACTACCAGTATTTCCAGTATAGTGTTATATAAACCAGCATTTTCTGTCTCCTACACTGGTATTTCACACTACACACCTTAATAAAATACATATCTCTTAATACGAAAATATGAACATAAATATGAAAATATGAATAATAAGTGGCAAACAAAGATTAGTTTATCTACTGTAGGACATCCTAGACTAGCAATCTTAGTGTCATTTTTTAATAACTCTTTGTCCTTTCTAATACTATTACTAACTGGTAATTTGCTTAGTTAAAGGATCCAAAATAAGTCCTGGATTCCATAAGGAGGTATGGATGTAAACTGGAAGTATACAAAAAAGGTGTTATAGGTTTGAGTGAATTAAGTGATCATACTGTTTGTTTGTTACAGTGAAAAAGTTCTGGATGTCTTAACTAGCTCTGGTGGTTTGATGAGTGAAGTGTTTATTTTTTTGAGTGTTTCTGGATCTGCAGTTTGTGTTATCTGGCATGAATGATGTACTGACAGGAGTCAGCTACTTAGAACTGACTGGTGCTGTATTAACATTTTGCCCACAAATGTTCCATGAGTAACACACTTCTTCTTGCTGCAGTTCAACGTGCTGACTTTTGTCTTTGATTTCCTGTGATGGTACGACTAGCAGGATGGTAGAAGGAAGCAAGTACTACAAAATGTGGATTCATTGAGATCAAAATGCAAAAATCACCTGGTCACCACCCAGCAGAGTTCCAACAAATGTGAATAACAAAGAAAAGGAAAAGAAGTCAAAAATGAACAAAACTGTGTAAAAAATAAAAGTTTAATACAGCAAAGCTTTCAAGATAAACACTTTCTCAATGCTAATAACGATACTAAAAATAACCATTTTACGCCAACCAAATGCAGCCATAAATAATTCATCAACATTATTTAGTAACTCAGTTACATACAGACAGATCTTTTCTTCAAAACAAGTTTAATGCTCACTGTTTCATTATTTCTAGGATAGGCATCTGCATGAAAGTAATTAATCCATGTATATTCTATAGTTTCCATGTCCAATACAATATCACTCCCTAATATTTTTATTAAATCTTCTAATAACTCTAAACTTAAAGCTATGTAATCCCTGCAGCTATGTAACCCCTTCAAACTTATAGTTTCTGCACAAGGATCCAAAACATATCCACTAGCGATATATGTAGACTAAACACTTAAGAACATATTAAATTCTGCCCAACATATTTTAATGGACTCTTGGGATTTGTTAAGTAACTTGAAGCATGATTTTTATGATGATGGAAACCTTTTCTTAACAATTGATATGACTAACTTATTTCCATGCATTCCCCACACAGAAGGTTTAGATCTTTTCCATTTTGCTTTAGTAGAACTTACCCACTAGAAAATCATTCAATTGCATTTCTGATTGTACTTTTGGAACTTGCACTTGAGAATAATTTTATTTACTTTGAGAGGGGAGTACTTTCAGCAGGTACAGGGAGTGGCAGTGGACACAGCTTGTGCCCCACTGTACGCCAGTGTGGTAATGTACATGTGATAGAAAATGTGCATTCTGAATGCAGCATACTCAAATTGTTGGAAACTCTACTTTAGATATTTAGATGATTTATTTTTACTTTGGGTTGGCTCAGTAGAAAATATACTCGAGTTTATAGACTATATAAATACCACAACTAATTTCTTAAAATTTATCTTTCACAATGTCAAAAACAGAGTTAACTTCTTCTTCTTGACATTACTATTTAAAAAAAATCATAAGTTGAAGAAATTCAAGTCTACTATATATATAGGAAATACAATTTCTCAAACACATATTTACATTTTAAAAGTTGCTGCACTCACATGCCTGCAAAAAAGTGTTTTCCAAGGGCAGTCAGTTAGGGCAGCCAGAATGTGCTCCGATTTTGAGTTGTTTTCAACTTAATGTGAAAAAATGACAAATATGTTTCTAGAAAGAGAGCACCCATCCAATTTGCTACAGAACATAAGTTCTGGAATTATCAAAGGATGGGGGACAAAATACCACCCACTGCTTACTTCAGATTTTGATAGTAAACCCTGAACAGTAGCAACTGGAGACAACATAAACTTTAACAATGCATTGGTCATCAAATTTGATAGTTTTGCACATGATGTTGAGAACATTGTCTTAAATAACCGGAACCTGTTTAAAATTGATCACAATTTACAGTATCGTTTGGGATCTTTTCCACTTTTTACATATAAAACAGGCAAAAATCTTAAGGACTTGTGTGATAAATCATCTTGCCCCATTATGTATAACTTTACAGCAGGAACATATAAATGTGGAGTTTGCAACCAATGTCCTTTTATATATGAGGAATTTTTTTTTTATGCATTGGTAACCAAAAGGTCCATTTAGTTAAAGGCAACTGTTTTGCAAAAGGACTAGTGTACATTGCCATACATGCTGGATGTCAAAACTATTTTGTTGGCAAAACAGAAAAATGTTTTCCTAGACATATTTATGAACATAACTACACCATCTTAAAGAAAAACGTAAACAGTTCCCTGTCTAAACACACAGTATCCTGTTGTAACTATAATAAATTCCAGTTTGGTATTTTTAAATAGTTTCAAGAAATGAAAGAGGAGGAGATTGGGAAACTGTTCTAGAAAACAGAGAATTAATTTTGCAACTAAAGTTGAATGCCCTAAATCCACCAGGGATAAATGAACATGTTTCCCTAGTCACTGTTTTAAAACTGGGGGCTAGGGAATTATAGTTTTTAGAGATTTATGTCTCAACAGTTATTTATCTATTTTAACATTCGCCACACCATGGATTTTTATATTATATTTTTCATATTATTTTAAGATTTATTTATTTCAAGAAATGGTCTTATTTTAAAAAAAGTGTCTTTATTTATGCCACATTGTACATTCTTGTTACTGTTTTTATTAGATGGAATATGTGTTATATCTCTTTAAGGATTTATATATATAAATATATATATATATATATATATATATACATATATATATATATATATATATATATATATATATATAAGAATTTTTATAGACCAAATGGAAATCAATTAATTTGTGCTACATGATATTTTTTCATTATTTAAACAGTCACTTCATTCAATTTAATGGTTTTGATGAAGTCCCAACTGTTGGCAGGGGTAAAAGTGCTTAACCTATTGTCTGACTTTGTTTCAAAAGATATGGATTAAACCTTTTCTGCTGCATTCTACCAACAGATGGCCATCTTTATTCTTTGAAGAATTCAGACACCAGTACTGAGTTTAGGGTGAACAATACATGAGCCTATTTACTTTTTGGTTTATTGGTTGTTTTGTGGCAGCATGGGTGCACAGTCCTTAAGTTTGTTTTTGGAGATTACTACTATTGGTACTACCTCTACTGGCATTACTTAGACAGCTACAACTGCTACTGTTACTAATGCTACAATTACATGCTACTTCTACTGCATCTACTAGTACTGCTAGTTCTACTACTACTAGTGCAACTACTCTACTGCTACCATTACTATTACTACCACCACTACTAAAGGTACTACTACTATTACTAACACAACTATTACTACTATTTCTGCTGCTACTACTTCTCACTTTACTACTATTGTTGCTATTTTTATCTATTGCTGTTATTATTACAGCTATTACTACTGCTACTTCTACTACTACTGCTAGTAATACAACTATTACTTCTACTTTTCTTGACTTTGTACCTACAGGAATGTCTGTGAGCTACAGACAAACTGAATGTATTGTGATGGTGATCATTAGGATGGTGCTGAATGCAAAACTGGAAGAGCTGTAGGACTTGGGCCCACTGGCAGAGCTTTAGATTGCCCTCCTTCTGCTGGCAAAGCTGCTGGAACAGGCCAAGTTCTGTATTCACTATAAAGTTCTTCCTAGAACAGAGTACCAATGGGAGCCCAAGAACCTTTTTAGTGTTAGAAATCCCATTTCTATGATGGAGTATCTACTTCCTGTTTTGTTTAATGTTATACTTTAGCAACATATTGGGAGATTTCAATTGTTAATCTTTTGTGGGAGCACTGCTCCTAATCTGAGCTCTGATGTATCTGTAGACCACAAAGGGCTTGGAGAAATGAGGGTGCACAAATTTTGGCTTAGTACAGAGGCTTTCTTTGCATTTTTAAAAGCTATGATGGCCTCTCATGTCCACCAGATTTTTATCAGCATTCTGCCCTTCATAGATGAATACTAGGCTAACTGCCTTGAAGGGCCATTTTAAGTCTAGACAATAACCCATGGTCAGAATCAAAACTTGTACCTGGTGTCATTGAGATAAAGACCTTAACCATTATGCCAGACACACCCCATCAGGTCTGTTAAGGGGCAGTCTATAGAAGCAAACTCTGGGATAAATTTCTTTTCTTTTTTTTTTTTTGCTTGGGATATCAGCCAATCTTCTGGCATTTTTTCCAGTTTGGAAGATTAATTAGCTCCTGACGTATTATATAGCCTAAGTATCTGATCTCAGTCATTCTAACCCTGCATTTAATGTATTGACAGGGAACCTCCAAACACTGTACCCCACCCATTTCGGCTTTGTTAAGGGCAGATCATGCCTCCTAAACCTGGTGGACTTCTTTGAGACAGTTACCAAGGCTATAGATGAGGGAAAGGTGGTAAACACAGTCTACCTAGACCTTGCAAAGGCCTTTGACACCATTCCCCATTCTGGTATTATAGACAAGCTCACCAGCCTGAACATAAACCCCTACGTCACAAGATGGGTTGCCAACTGGCTCACGGACAGAACCCACATGGTGAGGGAGCTAGGTCCGACTCTAAACTGGTTACAAGTGGCATTCCCCAGGGCTCAGTCCTAGGACCCCTCCTGTTCGGCATATACTTCTCAGAGGTACAGGCAAGCACAGGAGGACTATGGCTGACCAAGTTCACAGACAACTGAAAACTAGGGGTTATAATTGAATCTCTGGCTGACACAGACATCCTCCAAAAGGGTCTCACTGAGACGGATACCTGGTGTCAAAATCATGGCCTCAAACTAAATGCCAAAAAAGTGCATAGTCATCCCCTTTGGAAAAAACAAAGTACCCACAAACTACCACATAGGTGGTAGTCCCCTAAATACGGAAAACGTAATAAGGGATCTGGGGACGCAAGTAGATAGTAATCTCTCCTTTGATAATCACATTGCCAAAGTGGTTAGAAAATCATTCTATGTGGCCCACCTAATCACAAAAGGGTTCACATCTAGATCAAAAGAGGTCATTGTGCCCATATACTCATCACTCATCAGACCCATCATAGAGTACAATGCCCCATTTGGGATGTACCTTACAAGACACCTGCAACAGCTGGAAAGACCACAGAAGTACCTCACCAAGAGGATCACTGGCCTCAAACAGATGCCCGACTGAAGAAACTCCAGCTGTACTCAGTTGCATACCGCCTACTCAGAGGTGATCTCTGCCTGACATACAAGGCCATGTCCAACCCAGAATTGATGGACATGCTCCACCTAAAGAAAACCTTATCCCCTTGATCCACATGCTCTGGGGATCTAAACCTCACCACAACAATAAATAGGATGTAGGGACAGATTCCTGTCCCAGAGACTTCCCATGCTTTGGAACAAGATTCCAATCTACATTAGGCAGAGCTCCTCACTAACACTCTTCAAGAGAAACCTTGATGAGTGGATGGGAAACAGAAAGTTTACCCCGGGGATCACTTCAGTGGGTCTGCTGGACAGAGGCACAGGGAACTAATCTAAAGGGGTGGCGAAAGCCAACACATTCTGGCTAGGCTTATAAATGCCTTTGGGCAGATAGCATAGTACCTACCTATGAACCTATGAACATGGACGGCCATGCCTTGGGGAGTCTGATATTGCCCCTACCCTTGGGAGATGACATTCATAATCCTCTGAGTGACTAACCATGTTGTCCAAGTTGCCTACCAAAAAGTTTGGGTGCATCTCAAGACACTATCCACCAACATTTGCAATATGCTAGGGGAATCATGGAGATGAAAGGGAAGGATGATATATTGGTCAAAAAATCTGCCGTGGAGAAGGCAGTCTTTTCCCTAGCCTCCTTGCTTAGGGGGATCTGGCAGCACCCTTTGGTTAGGTTCGAGGTAGTGAAAAGACTGGCTTTACTCAGGTTTACACCAGGTTGTCTCCCTTAGGGATAGGGTACTTATCAAGCCTGAATAGACTGCTAAATTTATGAAAGTCATTACAAAATGGGATGGTGCCATGCAGCACTAAGGGACTATTCCATTCACTGGTTGATGCCTCTCTCACCCCCAGTTTTAACATTTTTTTATCTCTCCCTACACTGCTTTTTTCTGGGCGTCAAGTGTTCTATGAGGTTGCAAACTGACCTTCTCTCCTAGAATTATCTCTGTATGGTGCATAATATGGGGGCGGGGCAGCCATTTAATTCTGACAAAATGTCTTTGTTTCTTAAGAAAAATTTTCAGACAGCCTGCTTCTGGAGCTTAGAAAGTGTGACATCCACTACACTTCAGGAGTGGACAGAAACCACTTCTGCTCCTGGTTGTGGACACTTGAGTCCTGCATCAGCTGTGTTAACCTACACTTCCTTCCTGGAATTTATGTGGTACATCTGTTGAAGAAACCTTACCTAATTCAACTTCAAGAGGCCACTGCTAACTGGCAAGGAACTTATTCTCACTGGAGGGGACCAGAACCCAAATTTGGTGTACTCATTGGAAACACTTACTGCAAGTATTCCTGGTATATATTCCTTGTTGACTAACTTGTGTTTGTGTTCATTAACTTGTGCTCTGTCCTGGTGCTCTTGAATAATACGCATCATCATGTTCTTACAGTCTGGTAAACTGTCATTGTATATGAGTATCATAAAAGCGTATTTATTCTTCTTCTTCCCACATTTCCTTCCCTATATTTGACAGCCTCCTAGATATCTATCATATAGTAATTCAAAGGAACTAAATCTTGTGGAGGATTAGATACCTCCTCAAGCAGAACATCTAACAGGATAGTATCTGGTTGAAATTTCTCACTCTCTACAACTTCCTTTACCATGGACGTCAGAGTTTTGTTGAACCTTTCAATAAGACCATCACTCTGTGGGTGGTAAATAAAGGCTCTAATCTGTTTTGCCTGAAATGTCTGGCAAAGATGTGGCATAATCCTCAACATACAGGGTGTGTCTTGATCTGTACAGGTCTCCTTAGACATACCAGCCCATTAGAATAATAGCACTATTTCTTTGCAAGGGCCATAGAGCTGGTTGTCCTGAGGGGGTATTGCCCAAGATATCTAGGTGGTATAATCCAGGATCACTAGGATGTATCTATTCCTGGACATTTTCAGGGGACTTATGATGTCCATGGTTATTCTTTTTTTGATTACTACCATGGGATTAAGGGCTTTTTTAAATCCTGGGTTTGGAGCTGTCTTCTGACATTTGGCACAGCTCACACAATACTTTCCAATCTATTTCATTATGCCAGGTTAGTAGAACTGGGCCAAGATACTTGCCTTTGTTTTGTCTGTGGTCAGTTGTCCTCCGTATACATTGCTGTGGGTCATTATTAATGCTGTTGTCCTTGAAGAGTTTGGTAGTAGCAACTATCACATAACTTCTTTCCTCTTTAGCTGTCTCAGAGAAGACTGCCTGTACCACATAAGTAGGCTGGTAGTTGTCCTACCAAGCAGTCATCCTCCATTACACTGGACATATTTTTTGAACTGTTTTAAAGTCTCATCCACCCACTGGACCCTCTTAGTGTTCAGGACAATTACTAGGAACTCAGACCAATTGAAGTCTCCTTCATCAGCTGTGCTGTGAAAGGTAGAAATCTCAGCGTCTTCTTCCACTTGGTAGGCACAGGGCTCTCTTTGTCCCACTTCTCTTCGAGGAAAGGTAGGTCACTCCAGCACTCCAATGATTCTTCCATATATCCCTCTTTCATTTGAAGTCCCCTTTGTTTTGTAAAGGTTATCCTTAGCCCATTATTGTTTTACCCTCTCTTAAAGTTCTTAGTTGGTCTCAGATTTGTTTTGTGTTTTTCTCCCAAGCCTGCATTCTTGGACATTGTTTTGCCTTATCAACTTGCTATCCACTTTCCTATACTGGGATTCTCTGACTCTGTGGATAAATATATCCATGCTTTGTTTTCTATGGGCCACCCACAATCACCTTAGATCATATACCACTTTTAGTAAGACTCTGTTACAGGGTGGTGTGGGAGTTTTTCTCCTGTAAGTTTATGGGATATATAACTACCACCTCTATGTTTGGACTGTATCAGATCTCTTATAATCAACACCTCCAACTCTCCTCTAGGTCTTTAAACAAGGAATGATTCTTTCCTGTAACTATACTGTGTGTGAAATAGGGCACAACAGCCACTGCATATAGGATCCTCTTGAACTGGGTCTAGACTTCCACCTGTGTCACTGGGCAGCACCTGTTCTTTCCATATATAGACACCACTTCAATGGAGTTCAAAGGATGTTCTTTTTCTTACAAAGGCTCTAACTTTTTAATGTAGTGATCATGCTAACTGTCCCTAAGAGGCCTCTGTAGTTTCTGCTCATTAATGATTTCTCAGTGGGACAATAGCAGAACACAATCTCCATGAGCCTAGTGATGGCTCAATCACATTCCATACCCCTCAACCACATCCTTGGGGGCTTGACTGCAGCTTTATCATTTGCCGTTCCAACAATATTTTGCAATGTGCTCCCACTTTATTTATTAATTTAGTTAGTTGGTTAGTTAAATATTTTGATGACCATTTAAGTTGACTGGTCAATTGACCTTTTTCAGCCACAACTAAAATTCAAAGAGCACAGTTACAAAAAACATACAGTACAATTAAAACAGTCATGTTATATGGATAAAATTAACATAAGACTCAGTGAAGTCACTATCAATTGCATTACACAAAAGACAGCATGTGCACAATTGTTATATAAAGGAAATACCAGCGGAGAGTGTACAAGTAATTTTCTTGAATGTTATACCTATTAAGAGAAACTTATTGTAAATTATCTTTAGAAATGGAAACAGCAATCAACTGTACATTTAAAGTGACCCATTCTGTAATTGTAGCTTATCATACACTGTCCTGGAAGCAGATGCAGATGGCTTCCCTCTGGAGGTGTTCCTTCACTGTGGACTTGAATACATTGCTATTTTGGTTTTTAACATAATTAACCAAGTGATTCCATGTGGAAAACATGTTTGGAAAAGGCTTTCTCCCATAGCTGTTTGAATCATGGTCTGATCAGCTCAAGGGGGTCATCATGAGAGTTCTAAGTGAGCATGTTTTGTTTTAAAAGGTAGCAATCTTCTCAGAAATGGACAATCAGGTACTCTGACAATTTCAAAGAGAAGAGTTCTCAGGGAAAATATATCTTGATTTTTCACTGAAGTCCAGTTGAAGGCTTTCAGCAGGTGACAGTGATGCATGCATGAATCTGCTTGGAGAATGAATTTGCTGATTTTATTGTATAGTCATTATACCCATTGAGTATTCGGGGAAGAATATGGAACATGTAGGGGTAGTCCATACTCTAACTTTGAAAGGAGTATGTTTCCTGCTATAGTGGTCCAGGCAGACTGTTAGAGAAGATGGGAGATCCTTTCACAGAGTTTTAACTGTGAGAGAACCTTGTAAGTGATGGCATCACTGTGTGTTGATAAATGTAGTGAACAATCAGGAATGAGGCGCTTATGTCCTGAGATGTTCGGGATGGCCTACATTATCCCTGTTGAGTCTGTGGAGAGCCAGCTAGTTTTTCGATGTGCCAAACATCACAATGTTGGGTTTTGTAGGGATTATAAGAAGAATATAGGTCTCTGACTATGTGCATAATTGGGAGAATTTTTTTGAATGTTTCTTGAAGGTTATCATGAGACTTACTGCCTGCAGTAAGGAGGTGGTCATCTGCATACATAATAGTATAAAGCTAGGGAGGGTTTATGGGATGATCATTGGCAAAAAGAGAGAACAGAAGTGGACCATAAACTGAGCCCAGAGGCTCACCAGTATTTATAATATCATTGAATGAGAAAGTGTTTTTGAAGGTACCAGAAAGTTTCTATCTGTGAAGCTGTTATGGAACCAATGAACAGAAGAATTGAAATTTCACCAAAGTTATGTTGGGACAATCTATATTGTAGTAAGTTATGGTTTAAGGTTTTGCATGCTCTTGTCATATCTGTAAATATACCAACAAAATTAGTCCTTCATTCAAGTTTTGATATAACCCATTTGTGACTGTAACTTCTTCTTCTTCTTCTCCTTCTTCTTTTGGCTTTTCCTGGTTAGGAGTCGCCACAGCAGATCACCTATCCGCTCATGATTGGCAGTGGAGTTTTACGGTGTCGAGTTGCCAGCCCAGCACCCACCCTTCCACAGAAGGCACATGCATGCACACATAGGGCCAATTTAGAGTGTCTAATCCACCTACAACATGTCTTTGGGATGTGGGAGGAAACCGGAGCACCTGGAGGAAACCCACGTGACCACAGGGAGGACATGCAGACTCCACACAGAAGGCACCCCAGCCCATCTGTGACTGTAACTGAAGTTGTTAAATTGATGAGTGACTTGTGAAAGACATGTTGCTGATCAGTGACCAGTCCATAACTCTTTATATATTTGAATGTTTATAAATCAGTTTTTCAAATATCTTTGCCAATGGACAGATTACAGAGAAGGGTATTAAATCTGAGTCCTTTGTGTATGAGAAATTAGGGAGTGGAATAATTATGGAATGCGTGAATGTAGAGGAAAAGATTCCTATAGTAAATGAACAATTATAGATATTGATTAGTTGCCTGACATTTTTCCACCTAATGGTGTAAGAAAGGTAAGGGGAAGTTTGCTGAACCTAGACCCTGGTAAGTTTAAGCTAAGAAATAAATATTTTGTTTCTTTGTCAGTTACTGGGTAAAAAAGAAACTAGCAGAATATAATGTAAATGGATACAACTGGAATATATCAATGAAATTATATGAAGTGGTAAAACTGAGTGTATATGAGAATTTGTCTGTGAGGTTTTCTAAGGTGGACAGGAGAAACTGTAATACTTTGAGAGGTCTCACTTGTAATTATTAAAATCAGATGTAAAGGTACATGTTATGTTAGCAATATGTCCTGCTACATGTTTAATTTCTTTCCTGAAAAGTTTTGGCTTTACCATGAATGATGCCTGTTTTTTTTTTTTCTCATAAATGTGGCTTTAGTACTATTAATAGCAATCCTAGTTTGTTTTTCTAAGTTTAAGATAGAAGACAAGATACTATTTTGTTTAGCCACAGTGTTGCCCATTAACTTATTAGGAGTCCCACTAAACATAACACTGTTTTTACCAATGTCAAAAACTTTCTGTATTTTATGGCTCAGCTTGATATCTCCAGTGTTTAACAGCACCTGGTAAAGCCCTCTTAACTTTATATATTACTAAAAAGTCTCTGACATACTTTCCTTGCTATTAAGTCCCTCAGGTTCTAGCCAATATCTTGCAGTATGCTTCATCTCAAACAGCTGCTCTCCTATTTTCTTGGATATAGAGGACCGCTCATGAAACTTAAAGATTTGGGTTTCAAGAGTAATTGCCAAGCCTAGCCAACAAACTTTTCATGATTTAGTTCAAATTACTACACACTGTACTGGGAACATCAATACCCACATGGAGGGGTTCCCCGGTGAGATATGCTGCTAAGGTGTGTGCCCAGGTGTAACAATTCCATTGTTCCTACCTGGTAATCTTTTTTAAGGACATTAGATATGCCTTGAAACTGCCATCATGGATAACAGGATTCAAGACAGGTGTAGACCTTGGAAGGGCGATTTATCTACCATATCCTTTTAGCAGAAGTAACACAAGTTTAAAGTAGTTATTCTGGCTTTATGTGACCTCTTGTATAGCAACATTAACACTCAGTTTGTTGAGAGGAATTGACACTCACTTTCTTTTGTTAGCAGAAACAGTTCAAACTGGTGGTTCTGCTACAAGGTGGGTATTCAGCTGCCCACTCCAACCACCAGTTGTAGTAAAAAGAGGCAGGAAACACAATTTTTTCTTAAAAATGCTTTTATTGTAAGTAAACGTAAACACAGACTTTGCCAAAACTGGAAGTGAAAATGTAACTGCAGATGAAAACTCAAAATGCTTTGCAGAAAATATTAACTTCTATTATGCAGTAACTCCCTCCAACTAATCAGATGCTCCTGTGGTATTAAGCTATACAGGTGCTAAGAGAAACCAAAACTAACAAGACTGAAGCTGGAAGCAAATTCCAATTTCTTAGCATTCAGAGATTATGGTAAGGCTAATCTACTAAATCTGAGAGATCACCTGGCTAAATTCACTAGCCCTACAAAAATAGATGATCCCATTCTGTATGTATAATCTTTTAATCCCAAGTTCTTCAGTCATGTAAATGGCTGCATAGAGACATTCCCAGATCACATTTTCATCAAGGACAGATCCTGCCTTCTCAATGTAGTTGACTTCTTTGAGAAGGTTACTGAAGCAATAGATGAGGAAAAATCAGTATGCTCGACATAAATAGATCAAGCTAAGGTGTTCAATACCATTCCACATTCAGGTATAATTAACAAACTCTCCCAACTAAATTGTAATCCTTATGTTACTCAGTGCATAGAAAATTGGATCACAAACAGAACTTAGAAAACTATTTAACTGTATTGGCAATCCTACTGTATGCCATATTACCAAGATACAAAAGTGACCACCCCCTTTCAATCTATCTTGCTGTTTTAAAAATAGTGACTCTTCACTAAAACTTAACTTTTTAGATAGGTAAAGCTTAAGTTACCTACTTTTACATCTAACTTATCAAGTGCGCACTGCAGTGTTTAGGATAAACCATTTTTTTTTCATCTTACCTTTAAGCATCCCTGTGACTAGCACTTGCTCTAATACCTGCTGGAAAGCACTAGGAAGCCTTAAACTGATACAAGCTCTCAACTCTCCTTGTTAATAAGGAGAAATTACTCGTAGGCACTAAACAGCCTATAATTGCAAAGTACCTTGCTAAGGCAAGGGAAATAGCTCCTGTATGTTACAAAAAAAGCACAAAACCAGGCATGTCCAAGGGTCAGCTTCTGGTGATTTCTCCTGTCCACCTGGTGAATCTGGGCATACTGAGTCAATGCAGCAATTGCCTCATGTACACAGCCAACCCTTTCCTCCTACCACTTAACACTACAACCTGTGAGAGATGCACTTACATAGCCAAATTGGAAGCAAAGCTCTCTCCACCCAAGATTGTGCTAGACAGTCAAGAGGAGAAGGTTAACATTCGCACTACACCTAAAGCAACACATAGCCCTTCTAAACCCACACCACCAACACCCACACATAGCAGCATTAAATCCACATATGTGGAGGTGCTTAACTGTAACCTGCCCAAGCAACAAGGACCTCCGAAGCTGAAATGCAAGCAAACACCAATCACAACCAAAGTGTCACATAGCTCACAATACCCGTGTGCCAGCCAGCAACAGCCCTTAAGGCAAGACAAAATACCTAACACTTTAGTCATAGGTGACTCTATAGTCAGGTATACTGATGTCCCACTCACCAGGTTGAACAAGGAGAAAATTACAGTCAGCTGCCTGTCGGGTGCCAGGATCCGCCACATAACACATGCACTCAAGTCACTCCACAACAAGTACAAATATGACTCTGTCATTGTCCATGTTGGAGTGAATGACTTGAGACATACCTCCCTGGACTACATGAAAAGAGACATGGAAGAGCTCTCAGATCATGTGGCCCAGGCAGGTATGACCCTAGCCCTGAGTAGCATCCTGCCTTCGCCCAGAATGATACCACAATATAAGGCAAAATGATTGACTTCAACAATTGGCTAAGCTTCAGGTGTCATTCAAAGGGGATCCAGTATCTGTCTGCCTGGGATGACATGATTGACAGACCACGATGCTTTGCCAGAGATGGTCTGCACCTGTCGCCCCTGGGATTCAGGTTACTGGCTAAGGCTCTTGCCACCCCTATAGTGCCTTTTTTAGGCAAAGTTCAAAGGACAAAACCACCATCGTAGCAGGTACAAGCATGTAAATTCTGAAGGTAATGCTACTCAATGCTAGAAGTCTAAACCTCAAAATGCACTCTCTCGAGGCACTCCTAAAAATGGAGAACATCGATAGCAGTAACTGAGACCTGGTTCAAGGCTCCAAAGAGCACCCCTACAATACCAGGCTACAACTATTACCACATTATTCGGCCACCAAACCAGGACCGAAACACTAAAGGTGGAGATGTGTCCATATTCATCAAGGATATTCACACTACCAGGCTAGTTGCTCAACACAATTCGTCTGAAATTCTCCAGGTGTAACTAACACTAGGTAAGACTGCAATTCAAATTGTAGCTTGCTACAGATCCCCCAGCATGCCCCAAGATTCTCACTACACCTTTCTAAACATATTGGAAAATATTAAGATACAACCAAAAACCCTAATACTGGGTGATTTCAACTACCCTGCCATTAACTGGGAAAACTACTCGTGTACCAACACCTTTGCCCAACGGTTCTTGGAATTCATGAATTCCAACACCCTGGATCAACTAATCCATAATCCCACCAGGGGCTCCAATATTCTAGACCTGGTCATTACCAACATTGGAAATCGATGCTCCACACCTATGGTCACCCCCTCGTTGGTCAGGTCTGACCATAAGCTAATCACCCTTAACATCCACATCCCACCCCCACCCCCCAGTAAGGAAACCTCCATAAAAAACTTCATCAAAGCCAACTTCATGCTACTCAAGTCAGAAGTGATAAACTTAAAAACACCCATGCAGATAGGAACTGAAAGTTCGACTGCTGAATCCTCACTAAGGTACTGTACGAGCACATCCACTCATGCATGAATCGTGCCATCCCAAATAGAACCAAGATGCTCTCCTCCAAAAAAAGTAAGCCAATCTGGTGGTCCCCTGCCATAAACAAACTTTACAACAAAAGGAAGAAACTGTTGCAGAAAAGAGGAAAATCCCAGGATGCAAAAAACTCCCTTATCAGCCTCAGTAAGAAGTTGAGATCCCTCATAAAGTCCTCCAAAGCTAGTTACGTAAATAAAATTGCCAAATATTCCAAAGACAATCACAAGGCATTCTATAACTATGTCAAGAATCTAAATGGCAATGTTCAGATCTGCTCTGAACTACAACAGAATGGCATTAAATATACTGATCCTAAGGATATTGCCAATATCCTGGCAGATCAATTCAGTGCCAACTTCACCCTCCTCTCACCCCTTAAACAGTCCATCTCAATACCAGAAGATTGTCAAATTCCGGTAATAATGGCCACACATGTAAAAAATGCACTCTCCAAAGTTAAGATTACAGCATCCATGGGACCAGATGACATCCCAGGCTGTGTACTACAGGAACTACAAAATGAACTGGCACCTCACCCAAGTTTCATGTTTAATCATAGCCTCACCTAAGGCTTCATGCCCACTGAGTGGTGCACAGCTATAGTTATCCCACTCCACAAGGGGGGATCCACCTTGGATCCCCAGAACTACCACCCCATCAGTCTGACAAGCCTGATCTGCAAGGCCATGGAACGTATTATCATGGAACTTATAAACAAAGACATTGGCAACCTTCAAACACTGGACCCCACCCAGTTTGGGTTTGTGAAGGGCCAATCTTGTCTCCTGAACCTGACTGACTTCTTCAAATCAGTCTCCAGAGCCGTGGACAAGGGTAAGGAGGTCCACACAGCCTATCTGGACCTTGCCAAGGCCTTCGACACCATCCCCCACTCTGGAATCATAGACAGACTTGCTAAGCTGGGCATTAATCCCTACATCACTAGATGGGTTGCCAACTGGCTTACTGACAGAACCCACACTGTAAAAGTAGCCAACTCCAAATGCAGCTCCAGACAACTGACAAGTGGAGTACCTCAGGGCTCAGTCATGGGACCGCTCTTGTCTGGCATCTACTTCTTTGAAGTACAGGCCAACACTAAGGGACTGTGACTAACAAAATTCGCAGATGGCTGCAAACTGAGTGCCATTATTGAATCCCCAAATGATGTGGATATTCTATAAAAGGGCGTTACAGAAACAGATGCTTGGCGCCAGAGCCATGGGCTCAAGCTCAATGCCAAGAAATGTATAGTTATCCCCTTTGGGAAAAAACATGTACCTGTGAATTACCACATAGGTGGCAGTACACTAAACACTGAAAGTGTGATGAGACACTTAGGGACACAGGTGGACAGTGGTCTCACCTTCGATAACCACATCACCACAACAGTCAGGAAATCCTTCTGTGTGGCACACCTCATCACTAAGGGCTTTTCATCCAGAAAAAAGGAGGTCATTGTCCCACTGTACTCATCCCTCATTAGACCCATTATAGAATACAACTCCCTGTTTGGTATGTACCTCTCAAGACATCTGCAACAACTGGAAAGGCCGCAGAAATACCTCAGCAAAAGAATCACAGGCCTAAAGCAGATGCCCTACGCTGACCACCTTAAAAAACTCCAGCTATACTCTGTCACATATGGTCTACTCAGAGGCGATCTCTGCTTAACATACAAGGCCATGTCAAACCCAGAGCTGTTGGACATGCTACACTTAAAGAAATCCCAATCCCTCAGAGCCACTCACTCCAGGGATCTAAACCTTGTCATCACAATAAACAAAACATGCTAGAGGGATAGGTTCCTGACCCAGAGACTCCCCTGACTCTGGAATAGACTGCCCATACATGTCAAGCAGAGTGCCTCTTTGGCCTTCTTCAAAAGGAACCTTGACGATTGGATGAGAGAAAGGAAATTCACCCTGGGGATCACATCAGTCACCCTGCTAGACAGGGGTCCAGGGAAGTAAATAGTGTGGGAAGAAATAGCCAGGGAATTGTTATGGCTAGGCTTGTATAGGCCCTAGGACTGATAGCCTAGTACCAACCTATGAACCTATGAACCTATAAGGTTGGTGGCTCCATTTCCTATAAAAAGTGTGCCACTAGTGTTGTACACCAAGGGTCTGTCCTCAGGACACTTCTCTTTTGTGTCTACCTCATGGAAGTCAAGGCTGGTGTTAAGCATTTATGGTAAACCAAGTGTGCTGATGACTGTAAACTTGGTTCCATTGTATACTCTCCAGAGGACACCAATATCCCCCAAGAGGGCCCTTCTCAAACATATAGTTGGTGCCAACATCAATTACTAAAACTATATAACAAAAATGTATAGTAGTGTAATTTGGCAAGCAGGAAGTCACCAGCAAGTATCACATTCACAACACTTTGCTGAAAACCCCCTGGATTAAATGAGGGGATAAACATCAAATGTTTTCTTAAAAATAAAATTGATGCTGTATGCATGTGTGTTCACAATGTTTGGAGAGATGAATATAATAACTTAACCAGTGCACACAGGGGCTTCTAAAGAGCACTTTTTATGGATTATCCAGGGGTTAGTCCATGTAAGACATGAATGAATTTACATCATTTTTGTTTTTTTGTAATAAAACCAGGAAATAGGAGGCATCCCTGGTTTCTGGAAGAAGTCCAAATGATTGAAATTGAAGAAAGTGCTTAATCTATTATTATTTGCATTTGTATTCTTTCAAACTTTCGGTACAGTCGTTTTCCAGTTTGTCTAGTTCAGTTCGGGTTGCCGATTTTACACTCGTTTGTTTTTGCTGAAAATCAGTCCAGTAGTCAAGAGACCTATTAACCTATGTTTACAATGAACTGTCCATTTATCACCATCATGTGTCCACCATTTTATCAAGTCTTTTTTCACTGAGCAACTTATTAGTAAGTGTGCAGCATCCAGGCCCATGACGTGATCATTCCAATGAACTCAGCATTTATTTTGTTTTGGCATTTACCTGTCCAAACATTTGACACATCTCGAATGTTCATATTATTTTCTCACCAAGAATGTCAAGGGCCTAGAACACAAGAACTACATTGATTGTCTCAAAGCCTTGTCTGTATTATCAGACTCATACAGGCTGCTGAGGAGTGACCTCTGCCTCACATACAAAACATTATCATTTCCTATCCTGTCAGACCTACTACACATCTGCAAGTCTACTGCTGGCATAAATATCCACTTAAGAGATCTCAGTCTCTTCTGTAGCATAAATAGAACATGTTGGAGGGATATATATACATATATATATATATATATATATATATATATATATATATATATATATGTCTACCTGAAAATGCTGAAATCGCAGAATGCCAACAACGAGAACACTGACACCGGAAGATTGACAACAGAGAAGACCGACAGTTGAGAATCCCGATGCTGAGAACACTGACATGTTAAGGTAAGTGTGCAATAGGGACAGACATTAAGGTCAGGGTGTGGGTAAGGTAAGTGTGTGATAGTGACAGATGTTAGGGTAGGGTGCGGGTCACGTAAGTGTGTGATAGTGATGGAGTTTTGGTTTAGGGGCGGGTTGAGTTAGGGTTAGGGTGCGGGTAAGGTAAGTGTGCGATAGCGATGGACTTGAGGGTTAGGGGCGGATTAAGTGAGTTAGGGTTAGGATGCTGGTAAGGTAAGCGTGCGATAGTGACGGACCTTAGGGTTAGGGTTTGGGTTAAGGTTAGTGCATAGATAGTTGTGTATGTAAGGTTTAGTGTAGGTTTGCAAGGTTTTTGGTGTGCTTGTGTTGTGTGTGTGTTTTTCGGGAAAGGTATTTGTTATGTTGATTGTCGGGATTTTGGTTTGTCGGGCATGTGAAGTTTCGTGTTTTTGAACTTTTTTTTTCGTGTCGGTTATTTCGTTGTCGGTGTTTTGGAATGTCGCTGTTATCAGGTAGACCAATATATATATATATATATATATATATATATATATATATATATATATATATATATTCTTTTGGAATCATTTTCCTCTCCACATAAAACAGGGTACTCTTCATATTCTGCTCAAATGAAATCTGGAAGAATGGATCAGGAATCTCCAATTTATCCCTGGAGGTGTCCCCTGAACCCTTATGGAAAGAGGTAATATGTGATATTACTCTCTGGGCTACTTGCATCTAAAGTTGAAGGGTAAGAATTCGAGAATTATTTGTATTTAAAGGGTAAAAGAAAAATTTTATGGGCATGCAAGTCTATGTTTCTAAAGATCCTCAAGGGTCAATAACCTAGTGAATACCTATGAATCTATGATTTTAACAGACTTGACAACACCTTGCAACCACTTTTTAAGTAATAGTTCTTAAAACAGCAAAAACTAGAAGTCTCTGTCTCTCTCTGTCCCTCTCTCTTGTTCTCTTGTCAGGTTTTACACTGGTTAATAATAACAATTGTATTCCCAAAGCTATAGGTTCATAGGTTCAAAGGTATGTACTAGGTTAATGGCCCTGGAGCCTTTACAAGCCTAGCCCCAAAAAAATTGCCCAGGCACCATGCCACCCGATTTTAGTTCACAGTGCCCATATCCAGTAGGGCAACTGGAATGATCCCTGCAGTGAACTTTCTGTTACCCATCCACTCCTCAAGATTTCTAATGAAGAGGGCCAGTGAGGTGCTCTGCTTGACATGAATGGGAAGCTTATTCCAGAGTATGGGCAGTCTTTGGGAGATATACCCGTCCCTCCAGCATGTTCTGTTAATTGTAGTAATGAGGTTGTGATCTCTGGAGCACGTGACATGGGGGACTGGGATTTCTTTAGGTGTAGCATTTCAAGTAGGGCTAAGTCAGACATGGCTTTGTAAGTCAAGCAGATATCACCTCTAAGTAGACGATAAGAGACTGAGAACAGCTGAAGTTTCTTGAGTCTATCCATGTAGGACATGTGTTTAAGGCCTAGGATCCTTTTAGTGAGCTACTTTTGTGGCATCTCCAGCTGTTGTAGGTGTCTGGTCAGGTACATGCCAAATGGGGTGTTATACTTGATGATTGGTCTAACGAGGGACGAGTAGAGAGGGGCGATGACCTCTTTCTTCCTGGATGTGAAACCTTTGGTTATAAGATGTGCCACTTAGAAGGACTTTCTGACCACAGTGGCAATGTGATGGTCGAAGGTGAGGTGGCTGTCTACCTGGGTGCCCAGATCTCTTATAGCCCCTTCAATGTTCAGTGGGCTCCCATCAACGTGATAATTCATGGGAACTGAATTTTTTCCAAAGGGGACGATAACGCATTTTTTGGCTTTAACCTTCAGAATATGAAAGTACAATAGAATATGAAATTCTGTTGTACCAAGACTCCTGCTGGCAAGTGGTAACAGTTACAAAGTCAGAGTAAGGACAGTAGCTCAAAGACTCATTTTCCAGAGCTTCCACCCTAAGCACTAACAGTTACAATGTCAGAGTAAAGAAAACATCTCAACATCCTCTTTCAATAGCCCTCTTCCTGGTGAGTTGTAGCAGTTTTGCTCTTCAGACAATCAACAACAAGGCACACACAGGTGACTAGTCTTTGTTAATGTCTCAAAATGTTTTTTTTTTTCCTAATTTAATGACAGGAATGGACCCCATTCAAGTCAAAGCATTATTAAAGTTCATGAAAATAGGTTTGCTTTGCACCTTGACGTTTTCCAAGAGTGCTGTTCTCAGCACCCACAATGCTTCTCTTTCTGTAGTTCATATGCGTTACTATAGTGGTAGAATCTTTAAATATGCTTGGATTTTTATTGCTTTATTATTATTATTATTATTATTATTATTATTATTATTATTATTATTGTGTCTAGTTGTTTCTATTACCATTGGAACTATCTAGGTATCCTTATTCCACTTTGCTCTAGTTACAATTTGCCTGTTTTAATATTTTATAAATGTATGTTTTTCAGTTTATAAGACAGTAGTCATTAAGGGTAGTGATTTTGATAATCAATACTGTTTTTTTTTCTTTTTAAATACAATATCTAGTTTCTTCTATCTTATTTGATGACGGTATTCGATAATTCCATGTGATCATTACTACTTCATTTTTAGTAATCCTTTTATCTTATTTCCAGTGCAGCTTGGCTACCTGTATGTCATAAAGTTTATAGACTCCAGTGTAGTAATCTTGCCACATTGTTATCACTTTCACTATATAAATCTTCATCCATGAGCACATTGCAACCTGCAGCATGATGTAGAAATAAAAGTCTCTGGCAAACAATAGTCTTTAAGAAAAAAAATCTCTCAGATAATATCTTAACAGGCATGTACACCAGTGTCTCTGGCACACCATTCCTTGACAAAAAATATAACTCAGGATTACAAACTCCAGGATTTCTACTAGCAGTTTTACAATTCAGGATAAAGGCTCCCATCTTGCAAATAACCACTCCAGTCTTGATGCATTACACTTCAGAACAAAGCCTTACAGACTCCACTGGAAATTAAACACTAACTTCTGCTTTGCTGTCAGTGATTCTGCCTTATACAGGTACCAGTTCCCAGTTACCTCTAATTAACTGATATCTCAGATAATTCCCTTAAGGGGACTAGTCTGACATTCATGTTTCTATACATCCCCATAGATACTCCATGTAATATACTCCAGAAAATATATTCTCATAAAGTAAACTCACTGCAGATCAGAAACTGTTTCTTTATATGTATGTGATTTGTATGTTAGATGTGGATTATTGTACTATATATAATGTCTGATTCATTTTTGCTTAATCTGTTTTATGCATGATCTTATATAGTTCTCCAGTTTTTGTTTCATGATTGTCTCAATGGTTATACAATGTATGGAGCTTTTCAACCCAGGTATCCACCAAAAAGGGGTTCATGCTAACCCAGTTGGACTATCATGGTAAACAAAGGCAAAATAAAAATAAAATGAATAAATAAAAAAATATACCCTGCACTGTTTCACATACCTGACTTTGCCCTCCTCTACCATCCATAAAGTTCTGCTAAGCATAATTCCATTTTTCCATCCACATTATGACATTCTTAACTGCTTCTTTAACTAAATGTTGTAGCATATTTTTGCATCTGTGAATACATATATGTATTTTTAGCATATCCTTGTACCTGTAAATATGTTTTGATCATTTTTATGTGATGCTATTCACCTGGGCTATGCCTACAAATGGTCCATTGAGATCAGTGCACTATCCTGGTAAACAAATTTAAATAATAAAGCAGTTTATCATTAAGTCATAATTTTATGTGCATGGCTTCTCCATCAAATGCACTTCAGCTTCTTGAAGGCACAAAACATTAAATGATACCACTGTACAACCTCATGGGGATTAATCCTGATGCCATAGACTTCTGCCACAACATCATGGAAATGAAAAATACAGTCTGTTTAGGAAGAAATGGATTCCACAGAATTTGAATAACTATTTTTATCTTTCAAGTTTCCACTCACAAGTTTATGAATAAACAAATGATTATTGTATTTTGCAAATCAAATGCAGGATTTTCCATTATCTGAAAGTGTTAGTCAAGAAGAATACTTCTCAGCATCAAAAATAAATGACAGCAAAAGTGTAATAGTGAAAGTGAGGTAAATAAAGCAGCAAAAGAAGATTATTAAGATGGAAGAACTAATACTGACAGACTCTGATACAAACTAGAAGCAATGCAAAGTGTCCAAGAGAAACAAGAAGGGTGAACACAAGTGAATATCAACAGAAAAAAGCTCCAGCTCATGTTCCCAAAAGCATATATCTCATACTGTGAATCTGAGTCAGTAAAACCCATAATGCTTTGGGGGAACATGCTTTTGCAGGGTGAAAGCTCCCCAGTGCATCCACTATCATAAACTTGTATATTTTAAGTATAAAATTGCATAATATCAGACTCAAGAGAGGACTCAGGCTTTTGAACTTGCACTACTGCAATTTAAGTTTTAAACTCTCTGAAACATACAGTACAGCTGAAGAACCAAGACTAGATTACAAAGAAGCACTGAACTGCATGGAGGAAAAATGCTGGCACTAGTATTTTCAGAATTTATTACAGATGCTCACAGGTTAGTAGTTTGCCACATACTTTCTCGCTGCCACTCACTCAAAAAATCAGGCACATCAACTTCCCCTAGCCCAAGCTCCTGTTTCTACATAGCCTTCCCAAATTCCACCCCATAAAACTACCACAGCCAGTCCCAGCCCAAGTTGTCATTCCCTTAGCCTAGAACTTCACTTCCCTTCCCCTTAAGTCTTACATCCCCAATCACATCCTAAACCTAACATTCCTTCCCCTCTCCCTAACTCTAAAACTCTCTTCCTTTCCCTCCATATGGCTGCCATACTTACCTTGGCCTAACTCAAATAATCTGTTCATGTGGTGTGATAACTGCTTGAGCAATCTCATATTTGAGTTAGACCATGAGCGGTTGACTAAACGTGCTACAAGACACATGAGTCCCTGGTTTTGAGACAGTGGCTTTCAAACACTTTGGACTTGAGTGTTTGTTATAGACCTGTACTTTCTTATTAATTTTCCTTAAACAAATAAGCTCCATGAAAACCCAGAGAAATGGAAAGCTTATGTTTTACTAGCAATGTGCACTCAGATTCTTTTTTTTTATATAACAAACAGTTCTGTTAGACATATTATTTCTTAAAACTATTAATTATGCATTCAGCAGTGGTCAAATTAATTGTTAATACTTTTTTTGCAGTTCCATGTTGTCTGGGTTTGCCCCTTAGTTAATTCAACTGACTGATAGATATATGCAAACTTCCATCACCTTAGTCTGCTCTCATGTTGATATACTTTTTAACACTAATTTATAAGTAATTGACACACATCTGTCAATTAATTTGTGCCAGATGCACAGGTACGACACCATCATAACATATTTCTATTTTAGTCACTATCCTAAAGATTAGTTATGTTCTCTGATTCTCTGTCTTAATCTGCTCATACAAGGCCTGTATATATGGCAGCAATTTCACATAATTACTTTTTAGTCATTTTCTTTGATGTGGCACTGGTATGTTTGATCTGTCTTCAGTGTATCTCAGGTATACCAGTAGAATAAATGAATCACATTTTTATATTTTATTCATTATATTTGCTGTGCTTTTTTGGGAGGCCCCTGCTTGACCCTTCATCATTTCGTAAACTGGGTCCGCATATGAAAAATGCACATCACATATTTATATTCAAGGGGGCCTTTACTTGTCCCACAAGGCATGCCAAGTCCACATGTCAGGAATCCAGATGATATATTTACCCCTCATACACTATCCCTAGGCAGTCCTTTCTTCCCTCCGCATATCTGCCTGTTCCACTTGTAAGGTATCCACCTCCAGTCATTATATCTGCTGTTCTCATTAAACCTGTGAGCCTTCTGCATGTGATAAAGGCATGTGGGCACCATTCACAGTACATATGTACATTTTAATCTCAGTTGCTGTTGTTATTTTGTAACCTCAGATGTCTGTCCTGGAACATGCTAGGACAGCTTGCTCGGTACCCTCAATACAGCAGGTACTGTCAGCACTGAAAGCTCGAGTACGGACTTATCATCTTAATGCTTTAACTTTTTTTGTAATTTTATTTGCATATTCCAGCATGAGTAAAGATACAGGGTACTCACCAAGGAAATGAACACAAATGATGGCTCAAGCATAAATCACGTGAAGCAATAGTATCATAAAGGATTTATGGAAGAGATGGCAGAGGTTATGTGACTGGCAAATGAACTGTTGAGTGAGAAAAGAGTCACAGCAAAAGTACTTGTGGCCTAAATGTAAAAATCATTTGAAAAGTCTGAAATGGTTTGCTAGGTTCTCTTTGTACAAGACATGTTAGTTTAGGATGGAAAGATCAGAAAGGGTAGAAAGGATTTCTTGAAAGTGTATCGTGGAACAGATTTATAAATGACTATACTTTGCACCAAGTGCATGTGTGCATCAAGTACAAGTGAGCACTCAGTTTGGTCCTTTTGTTAGCCAGGCACTTCACATCTGCCCTCAAAGCAAGGGTAGGTGGCAGAATATTCTAATGAAAGCATAAATAGCTGAAATGCATGCTAATTAAGCAATCCAACATGGTAGAGCTATTCAGGAATAAATAAATTGAGCTGGTAGACTTGGTGCTCTTTTTAGTGTTTATTCCAATACCTTTTGGGATGCAGCCACCACTGCAAGGTGTTCTTCTTCTGCCAGACCATGGCCTAGAAGGAGAAGAGTGTTCAGATCCCATTTGACTTATCATGGCCTACATGATACATAAATTGTAGAGTGATACAGGCTGGACAGTCATACTCTGGGGGGAAATATTCAACCTCTGCTGCACTCACCAGAAGGTCCATGGGAAATCATGAGAGCCCATTCCAGTGCAAACCAAGGTATATATGCTAGCTACAGGTATTTTTCAGAGACCCACAAAGGATATACTAGAGGTGTCACAAGCTTCAGCCTCTAGAATATTACACCAATTTCTAAAGGCAATGCTACAACTTAGAAGGGATCATATCTGGTTTTCATGTATCCCAAAAGACAGAGCAATAACCATGCAACATTTCTATGCCATAGCACACTTTCCAGAGGATCTGGAGGCCAGAGACTGCACCCACATAGAAATAAAAGCCTCATCTGCTGAATAGGGAAGGACCTACTTTAACAGGAAAGGCTACCACTCTATCAGCTGTCAGGTGGTCTGCAAGGGATCATCTATAATGTGCTTGCAGGCAATCCTGGCAGTTTTCATGACTCACACATAGTGATACCTGTAACCTGTACTAAAGGTTTGCTAAGGGTGAGTTTTCACAAGGGCATCTAGTGGATGATGCAGGTTATGCACTGGAGTATTGGCTCATGACACCTATGAGAAACCCCCACAACTCCACAGAGCAAGGGTACAATGGTGCCCATGCTTAAACTTGTGAATATTATAGATAGTGTATTTGGCTTGTTCAAATCAAGGTTTCAGTGTCTAGACACACCAGGTGATGTCCTGCAGTATGATCTGGCCAACATGGCCAAAATATTCACAGTCTGTGCCATTTTGCACAATATAATAAACAGGAAACATGTTGTATTCTGTCAGCATCAGACAGAGTCAACCCCCAAAGACGCATCTTTGCAGCAACAATACTAACCAAGGTAAGTGTTTAACCTGTAAAAAAGAAATATATAAATGAATACTCTCATATGCAACTATTATATGTCACTAAGATGAAACATGGCTTAACCCTACAGTAAAGTCAGCAGTAACTCATGCCTGATATATGCAATATACATATATAATTCTGCAGGTACTATGCATCACACATTACAGTTGCCCAATGTAGGTACCCCAACAGTGACTGGGGCAATTTTAGCATCATTTGTACAAGTTTATGAGTAAGCAGTAATCACTAAGTCATAGGACTGCATTATTAATAACACAGTACAAATACAAATACATTGAGAATCAAGAAGTGCAAGAAACAATGAGGGATATATGTATGGTTCCCATATATGCACCAGATTCTAGAAGATTTAGGATTTTTGCTTTGAAGGGTTTGCATAGGTATTTGTATACACCAAGCAGACTTCAAATAATTTTCCTCAGACAAATATTGGAGGTGTGATGGGGAAGAAAGAGGTATTTGGGAACATATTTTTAGGAACATATTTTTGGGAGTGTAATGAGTAGCCAAATTTTAAAAATTTCCTGAAGATTGCTTTGTCAGAGATACTGGGTGAGCAAACTGGTGTAACTAAGGACATTTTTTTTAACTGTGATGCAGAATATGGATTCCCTAGACACTGAAAAGCCTTGCTGAATTTAATTCTGGTGACTATCAAAAAAGCAATTACTGGAAAATGGAAAACAAAGTCTAAACAAGCTGTATAAGAAGTAGTGAATATAGTAACACAGATAAAAGAACTGGAATTGGGATCTTTAGAAAAGTTAGAAGCAAATTATGTGGAAATAAATGAGAATTGTGGGAACAATGTGTGCAGAATAATGTCTTGTAGGAGGAATGATGTTTAAGGGAAGGCAGGAATTGTGTGACCTATGTAGTGTTCAACTTTAACAATGACAGTATAGAAGGCTATTTGTAATGTATAACTGCAACTGAAAATATGTTAGTGTAGTCTGTTTTCATTTATATAAATGAATGATTGCCTATGTCATGTGACAATTCAATAAAGATATTTTTGCTTAAAAAATAAAGAAATAAAAAAAATAAATAAAACAGACATACATACCAAGTAATTTACAACTAAGCAGGCATAAGAGGAATAAAAACACTTTCTGCAATAAATTCCATTAAAGCAATCATCTGAGTCAGCAAGCATTAGTTATGCACTCTGTGCATCAGACATAGTCAACCCTAAGTCACAATGAAATGTGCAAACAGTAGGGCACAATCATCATCACTCGCACAGGTTGGGGAGGTTTACAGGTGGACAAGCCGAACATCAAAGAAGTGAGTGTGTGCATGAGAAAACAGTCAATCAGCAACACATTAATGTCATTCAATTGTAATGTGTGTGTGTGTGTGTGTGTGTGTGTGTGTGTGTGTGTGTGTGTGTGTGTGTGTGTGTGTGTGTGTGTGTGTGTGTGTGTATGTGTGTGGTGGCATAGACAAGATACTTTTTAATGTGTGGTTCTGAATGAACACAATCAAAGCACTTGTGCTAATATTACATCCTGGCATTTCAGACAGGTATGAGCCATGCATGGTAGATTAGTCAGTTCACTGTCACTGCTCCTGACTATGAGAACTACGTCTGCCAGGAGTTGCACTGCTAAATGTTCTTCGTGTTTCACTGTTGCAGTCATCACACTTGGGTTATCTGTCTGCAGGTAGCCCTCAGTCAGCCTGAATACCAGAGTCTTGAGATTTCTAGGTCAGATGCTGTCACCTCATCCATGACGTCAGGTCGTCAGGGGTATAAAACATGCAGCTGATGCCATTGCATTCTTGCCGCGCGGGAGCCAGAAGCAGAAGCAGTTCACAAGTGCCGGTCGGCAACTACCTGAAATTTTCATTTTTCGAGTTTCAAACCTGAAGTCTTCTAAACCTAAGTATCCCGTTAGGGATCTTTTTATCTTGCTCTAACCAATGTCAGAAAAAGTTAACAATTGTCTTGCCTGTGGAAAGCAAATACCTCACAGAGATTTTCATTCTTACTGTTACTGCATCACCTGTTTAGGCCCAGACCACGAAGTCCCTCGCTGTTGGTTTTGTGCCTTGTTCAGCACCCAAACTATTCATCGTCGGGATATTTTTGTCTCTAAATTCTTTTGCTTTCATTCTCCGTATTCCAAAATGGTGTCGGTAAGCCATCTGACTGCTGACTTTCTGAAAAAAAGCAAAGATAAAGACAGACACAAACTGCATAGGTCCAAAACTGCCGACGATGCTTCTGTTAAGCTAATCGCCAGTCTGCCGGTACTCAGTGAGGTGCTTTCGTAGCCCCTGTTACCCACTTCTACAGATTTGCAGGTCTCTACTGAGACCCATTCATAGTCCGGTATGCCACGAGATGCTTCTTCGACTATGGAACCTGCAGATGTCTCTACCTTGGATGGGTCCGGAGCCGCTGAGCAGGCACCGGCTTCTGAGGGTGTATTCAGACCTTCCGATGTTCGTATTAAACCAACTACTTTGTTAATGACTAAATCTACTGAATTTCTCAAGTCCAGAGTTCGCACTACGCCTGGGAAAGCAACAAACAAAACACATTCTCAAGCTTCCATGCCACAGAAACAAATGCTTAGAATGACTGAAGACCTTATTACTTTAATTAGGGGAAGCCAGCCTTCCCCCTCTTAAAGATAAAAAATTGATTTTCCTTCAGATTCTTCAGACCATGACTCTGATGATTCTGACTCCTGTGATTACCAGGACATACCCTTATATACCTATGACAACTCAGATGCAGAGGAGTCAATTCCCTCAGACTCGCCCCCAAGAGGACATTTCTTTCAGTGAAACCTTGCCTTGCATACCCTAAGAGAGCATTTCCGCTGGGAATGCCAGGACTACCCACAGTCTAAAAAGAAACTCAGGGAATTTTTAGACTTGCCTCAGCATAGGCATCTGGCTATTCCCCCAGTCCTGGATATTGTAGATGATGTCTTCATGGAATCCAGCCTTACCCCTGATACTTTACCACCTGCTCCTAGAAAGCCTGACAGATACTACAGAGTACCTGACTCTCACAAATTTCTCTTTAAAAATCCCACTGTGGACCCAGAGACCATTTCCCGGGGACCTAAACGTATTAAGGCTTCTACAAACAAAAACCCTACCCCTTCAGACAGGAATTCTAGAGTTCTACACAGATGGGGTAAGAAGGCATATACCTCTGGAACTCTTGCCATCAGGGCTTTAAATTGCCAGTTTCACATGTTGAAGTACCAGCAGCATATTATTGATCTACCTAAACAAAAAATGTTGTTGATTTCTGATTGTGCAGAAAATAAGGACTTAAAGACATAATGCATTCTGCAAACCAAGTTCGTAAACGTACTTTGCAGTGTGGTTTTGATGCCTTATAAGCATCTTGCAGGGCTGCTGTCACTGGGTCTGTTCTGAGAAGGCATGCTTGTCTGAAGGAAAAAATCTTGCCACACCATGTCAAGGCAAAATTACTTGATGCTCCATTAAACCAAGACTGTTTGTTTGGCTCTAAAGCAAAAGAAGTTCTTAAAAAGATGGAAGAAAAAGCTAAATCCATGCACACTGTTAAATATTTCTTACAGGTACAGCCACCTAGATTCAGTAGGCATTGGCCTTCAAAAAATTGGTCCTTTCCAGTCCCTTCCAGACCTTCTCAGCCCAAACCCAGGGGCAACAGACTACAAAGACTACACTCTCAGGGTATCCAGAGATCTAAGCTATGAAGTGCTCCCTCCTCAATAACTAGGAGTGGTAAGCCACCCCCCTACGGAAAAAGTTCACAATGACTTGTCCTTAACCCTTCCCAGCCATGCCCACGTACTTGCACCCCCAGGAGGAAAACTCACCCTACATGCAAAAAACTGGGAGTATATTACCCAGGACCGATGGGTCTTAAACATTGTATCCCAGGGATACAGATTCTATTTCCACTCTCTGCCAACCCCAAGTGGATTGCCAGACCTTCCTCTAAAAAAGTGGACAGAGGCCCAAAATCAAGTACAAGCCAACAGAGCAAAGGGGACAGGGTTTCTACTCCAGGCTGTTCCTGATGCCCCAGAAAGAGAATTCCTGGTGCCCTATTCTGGATCTGTCAACCCTAAACACCTTCCTGTTGGTACCAAAATTCAAAATGCTTACACTCCAGCAGCTCCTTCCTATGCTAGCCAAGGACTCCTGGCTAGTCACCCTAGACTTAAAAGAAGCTTATCTGCACACCCCATAAGGGAATCTTGCAGGAAATATATATATTTCATGGCAGGCATTATGCACTATCAGTTCTCTGCACTTCCCTTTGGCTTATCTACTGCACCCAGGGTATTCACAAAGTGCCTGGCTCCAGCCATTGCTTACTGCAGGCAGAGAAATATTCAAATTTACCCATACTTGGATGATTGCCAGATTCAGGCAGACAGTCGGGAATTGCTACTTCAGCACCTGATATTCATAAAGAGACTAGTAACCTCTCTGGGGTATACTATCAGTGAAAAGAAATCACATCTGGTACCCAGCCAAAAGATTGTATTTCTGGGAGCAAGCTTGAACAAAACTTTCCAGATGGCATTCCTCTCTCCAGAAAAGCAAATTTATTTGACAACTTATTTCAAACTACTGGCCACCCAAACCCAGCTATCTGCAAGAAAAATACTGCAAGCCCTAGGGTTCATCGCCTCGTGTATTCTATTGATTCCATATGCAAGACTGCATATGAGGAAACTCCAATGGTACTTAAAAAGTCTCTGGTGTCAACATTCTCAGGACCTGAAAGCAGTGATTCCTATCATTCCTTGCCTAAGGACAGAGTTCCTTTGGTGGGCAGAGGCTTGCAACCACAACAAGGGACTCCCTTTCTCACAACCCCCCACCATCCAAACTCTGACAACAGACACATCAGACTATGTATGCGGGGCTCACATGGCAGGCAAATGCATTCAATGCAAATGGAGCCCAGGACAAATTCACCTGCATATCAATCAAAAAAGAAATGTTAGCTGTACAGAATGCACTGACAGCCTTCAAATACCTTATCCTGCCAGGACAACTACTGATAAAGACAGACAACACCACAGTTATGTGGTACATAAACAAGCAGGGGGGAACTCACTCCTACCCACTCTGCAGGTTAGCCACAACACTGTGGAACACAGCCTTAAGCAACCAAGTGCACCTGCAAGCTCAATTCCTGTCAGGCAAACAAAATTCACTGGCAGGCAACTTAAGCAGAAATCTAATGGACCCACACAAGTGGAAACTGGAACCAAACTCATTCAAACTTCTAATACACAGTTGGGGGACACCATAGGTGGACCTCTTTGCGTCCCCCCCAAACCATCAACTAAACAAATTTTACACCAAAATTCCCCACAGCCAAGCTTGGAAAGTAGATGCCCTATCCTTCACATGGGAAAACCTCTCAATCTATGCCTTTCCCCCTCTGCCCCTCCTTCCAAAGATACTCCTCAAGATCAAACAGAACAGGCCAAGGACAATCCTTTTTGCAGCAGACTGGCCACGCCAGCACTGGTACCCACTCCTATGCAGTCTGACAGCAGTCCTCCCCTGGCACCTACAGTAGACCCCCTCTCTGCTGTCCCAGCAGGATGGACAGATTTTGCATCCTCATCTGCAAACCCTGAACCTGGCAGCCTGGCTTATTCCCTGAATATGTCACCAGCAAACCTTAGCAAACAAGTGCTGGATGTTATCCTTAATGCCAGGAGGCCCAGTACTAGGAAATCCTATTCAGAAAAGTGGAATAGATACTGTTCTTGGAGCCAGTCTCAAGGGAAGAACACAGCTGTGCCCTCCTTGCCTCAAATCCTAGATTATCTAGCAGAGCTGCTCCACAAGGGCCTCTCCTTCTCATCAATTAAGATTCATGCCACTGCCATCTCAGCTCATTACAATACTGAGCCACCCCTCTTCTCTGACTCTCTGATCAAACAGTTCCTGAGAGGAGCTAACAATTTAATACCCCCAAGGAGAGCTCCCACTCCTGCCTGGGACCTTAACTTTGTACTAGAGAAGCTTATGCTTCCCCCTTTTGAGTCTGTTGCTACAGCAGAGTTAAAATTCCTCTTTTGGAAAACAGCCTTACTGCTAGCCATCACTTCAGCAAGAAGACTGTCTGAGTTATAGGCCCTTATGGCTGTGGAACCCTTCATTATCTTCCACGTGGACAGAGTTTCCCTCAGGACTAACCCATCTTTTATGCCCAAGGTGGTATCCAGTGTGGTTTTAAACCAATCCATCCATTTGACAACCTTTTTTCCTAATCCTCAGAATAAAGGGGAAAGGATCCTGCACTCCTTGGACATGCACAGACAGCTCAGGTTCTACCTTGACAGGACTAAACCTTTCAGAAAATCTGACCAGCTGCTGGTCAGCTTTGCTACAGGGGCAGCGTTCAAGGCTATTTCGAAACAAACCATTTCTAAATGGAAAGCACACTGCATCCATTTCTGCTGCAAACACCATGGAAAACCTACCCCACAGGGGATCAGGCCTCATTCCACTAGGGCTACATCAACCTCTACAGCTTTTCTCAGGGGAGTCCATACCAGGGACATCCTGGAAGCTGCAATCTGGAGTTCTGTTCACACCTTCAGCAAGCATTACCACTTACCTATTTTTTCCAAATCCAGAGCTGGATTTGCCACAGCAATCTTACAAGGCCTGCTAGCCAGCCCTATTACTTCTTGACTGCCTCCACCCTTCCTCAGCTTTGCAAATCTACCCAAGTGTGATGACTGCAGCAGTGAAACACAAAGAACATAGTACAGTTGTGTACACTTACCATAAATGTAGATGTTCGAGTGTATTCACTGTTGCAGTTCTGGTTACCCTCCCTCCAGCCCCCTGTCTTTCTACACTTTCTACCTATCCTCTTTTTAGGCCATATCTTATGGAAATGGTATTTACTTTTTACTGGAGGTGTTCCACACCATTTGATTGCTTCCTATTTTGGGGGCTCCTGACATCTGGGGCAAGAAAAACTGATGTAATGGCATCGGCTGCATGTCTTATACCCCTGACGACCTGACGTCATGGATGAGCTGACAGCATCTGACACAGAAATTCCAAGACTCTGGTATTCAGGCCGACTGAGGGCTACCTGCAGGCAGATAACCCAAGTGTGATGACTGCAACAGTGAATACACTCAAACATCTACATTTATGGTAAGTGTACACAACTGTACTTTCCATGGGCCTGGCTAGAAGTTGAGGTACTACATGAACATTAGTGATGTCTTCTGGGTGAGCTCTCATCACAATTACATCCATGACCATGAGCACATGGCCTATCATATCTGGTTGTGAACACCTCAATCACTAATGGAGCAGTGGAAATATTGCCACTACGGGAGAAGAATCTGAAACCGACATGTCACCTAACACCTGATGATGTAGCAGCTCTCTAGCCATATGTATGTTCACCCTCTCCCAGCAGATGCTCTACTACAGACACTGCATGATCCAGCATGTCATTCATCCTGCCCAAGGAGTCACCCACACAGTTCCAGGCAGTCTCACATATCAGAATGCACAACGTGCAGTACAAGGACTATCTCTTTCAAGGCCCTGGTGGAACATGCCTGTGTCTCCATGATGGCCCTACACATACATTGAGCGGCAACTACTGACACACCAACATCAAGGGGGAGTGCAAACAAGCATACCTCCTCTGAGAATCTCTACCAAAACCCCTGTATAGTACTTCACCCTCACAAAGACCATGGAGAGATTCTGCCAGCGCTCCAACTGGGGTAGCCACATTACCCTGATCAACTGTGTCACCTTCAACCAGTTCTACTATGACAGCTCAGTGTATGGATAGGCATGTTGACTGTGTCCAAAATTTGGGCAGGGGATGTGGGAGTCACAGCTTCAGGGTCAAAGTGACCCTCTGCATCCCCAGACTGTGCCTCATCATCACTGCCAGTATCACTGAAGCTTACAGCTACTCCAATATTAAGCAGTAGGTTTTCCCCAGCACTGGCAACAGGCTCACCTGCGAGAACAAGTAATTTATACAACAGAGAAAGAAACAGAAGAAAAAAATATCAAATTTATGATATGCAAACCTGACGTTAAACAATAATGGATGCAAGTGCAATTAAAAAAAAATAATTTAGACATAAATCAAATATCTGTGCTGTAATAGAAATAAAAAAGGTCCTTACTATTTTTAGATGGTTGTGGAAAATCAGTAGCAGATGTGCCTAGACAGATGAAATGGAGCTGAAAGAGGGATAACAAAATAAACAGTAACACCTTGTACATCTGCATGTTAAGAAAGAGCTTATTTGTATTCTTCTCTCTAATTTTCTTCTCTCCCCTTATCTCTCAGTAATTCTCTCTAGCCTCCACCCGTCTCTCTGTGTATATTATTAATATGGCATGCCTAGATCTTCACCAGTAAATGCCCTTTGTTCATCCCTATCTTATTACCTACATCAACCACTACTCTAGAAACCCACAAAAAGCTGTCTGGATCCCTTAACAGTAACTCCTGCACCTTAGTCAGTGGTGGTTCAGTAGCATGACCACCACCACCACAAGTAGCCCTCTTTTCCAGTGCTATCACAGTGGCTCTGTTTTGGCTTTGGTGATCATGTCACTGACCCAGTGTCTGATGCCACCATATCATAGCCATGGCTACCCACAGAGCTGACATCATAAGCCACCTGCAGCCAATATAGTCAAGGAAGAACGTGTTAGCTCTGATGCTATCTAATATGTGTGAATCATGTCAATGGAGGACCTATAGTATCACCTCATTCTCAGCATCCAAGAATGACTGGTTTACATGGGCCAGATTTCTTTGGAGCCATATTACTGTATGTACTGAAAAATAAGACAAAAAGAAATATATGTGTAATTAAATTAAGCAAAAGTGGCTGGCAACAAAACTAATGTAAATGTTTGCAGGTATCATGAAGAGAAATCAAACATATGTAACTTTGCCACTGCTACTAGCCCTCTAATTTTTCATGTTTCACATTTTCATAAAAAATGTTTCTATAAAAGCAGGTAACATTACCTGAGTTTACTTAAAAATGAATAAATAAATGTTATACAAATTATAAAAACAACAATGGATAAACTGCAGACAGCACAGAATGCTATGTGAAAAGTAAGACATCATCAATGTGTAAAACAATTAATTTTTAAATAAACATCACATACCTTCACAGAAATCTGTATGCAAGTACCCAAACAATTGCAATTTCAGCAGTGAAACAGCAGTATCAGTATCTCCCTCAACCCTCTCTATCTTTTATTTATTTTTTAGTTTTGGGGTATGCTGCAGCTGTAACCCAAATGACCATCAGCATCTCAGCATACTCCCTTTCAATGATACAAGTGCATCACCAACATGATGAACTGATACAGTGCAGATTTCACCCCTGTGAGCACTGAATATGCAAATCATGCATCAACTCATTAGTATTCATGAATCACACAAACTGCACTGAGTGCTGAGCAGGAAAGCATGACATGAGGACTTACACAATGCTGCACACATCTGAGCAGTAGAAGAACAAGCTTTGAGAAACGTTGCTTGCTAAAGGTTTTATGTATTAGTACAAATGAGCCTAGCACCTTTGTGCTGCCATCAGTACTCTGGACAGTACTGAGTTCAGAAAATGTCCCTGTCAGTTATCTATCTGTGTGGCAGAAGGTGTAATTGCAGTGAGTTCAGCGAGAGCAAAGGTAATGCATGGGTTAGGGTCCAGTTTACAGATAATTTTACTAAGGGGGTCAAAATAAGTATTGTTACACAATTTTCTTTACTTATGTAACATTAAATACAAATGACGATTGAAAACACAAATTTTGCAGCAGAGGTATCTTTAATGATTGCTGCATAACTGAAATATAATATGTGTAAATTATTTTAAGAATAGCAGTGATGGTGATGTATAATGCACTTGCATAAGTATAAAGCGCACAATATACAATTAAAGTGATCTAACTCAACACATATAATAATTATGTGTGTAGGGCTGCATGTCATGTAAAGTAAGCATGGAACCTTTCCCAGCATGTACTACTAAGGTCATGCAGCTCCATGCATATGAAATGAATTTACAAGTACAGATATTCTCTCTTATATAGAACTCTACAACCATGAGTAGTTAAAGTCATACACATACAGTCATCTCTTAAATATATCTTCATTTGTGTTGAAATTTGTATGCCTTAACTTACAACTTAAAAAACGTAAGTTCTCCTTTGGCATTGGCAGTTAATCAATGTTTATCATTTAATCCTTCCTTTTTCTCATGGGTTTTATTCCCAGGTGGTATTAATCAATATTTGTACTGCGTATGTTCCAGCAAACCATTATATCCCAATTCATAACATTGTATCTCCAAATAACAAGGATTATACCACTATAATAGAGCATTTCATTATTTAACAGTGGAACATGCTCAAAAACAGTGATCATCACAAATTGCCAAATCTTACCGTCGGATTTCACACCTTCATTTTATTTAAGGAATCATTCCTAATATGACTGCCAATCCATCCTTGTTCTTTCCATTGTGCAAATGCAGCTGAAAAGGCTATATGTCTTTGCGCACAGACTGGCACATGTGAGATCTGAACTGGTTACCAATGCAGACAGATAGATGTAAGTGTAGTTCGTAGTTCAGAAGACATGGCAGGTGATGGTGAGGATGGTGCCCATTTAAAGTTCAAAGGTGGTGTGAAGGGGAATCCAGGATTTTTGTGACACTCCTGATAGGCTGCTGCATGGGGGGACTATAGTAAGTCTGAGTACAAAAGTGAGGCTTGGAATAGCTTGCCAAGGCTGTTTCTGGTGAAACTGGTATTCCATGCTCTGGGGAACAATATCATCACCATTACAGTGAGAACTCCTAAGCTTGTTTGTGTCTTTCAGCTTTTCCCGGTTAGGGGTCGCCACAGTGGAACTCCAGTCCGCTAATGATTGCCAGTTGATTTTTACATACTGGCTTGCCAGGCCTGACGCACAACCTTCACCGAAAGTACGCCCATTCACGCATGTCCCAACGCAGAAGGCACTCTAGCTGAGAATCAAACCGGACAGCGTCTTACTGTGAGGCGACAATGCTACCGCAGCAAAGCTGATGGGAGGATTAATTTAAGACTGAAAACAGCTCTCACTTATCTAAGTTTAGTGAACCATCACCATTCAATGATATAACATGCATTTGAAAGTCAATGAATTTATTCATTATGTTTCCAGTTCATGTTTCTTTATGTTCTGCACAGCTCCTGAGACTATTTCCCTAAATAAGGAGGCACATCAGGAGTGACTGGCTCACTTCAGAGAGGCATAAGCAAGTAGGTCTGTGGTGGGAGTGCAAGCCAAGTCATAATTTCTAAGGCATCTGAGCATAAGTAGGCATTCCTTTACTTTATATCAAGCATACATTACTGCTTCAATTGCTCTTGATAATTGCATAAGGCAATGAGTTCATCAGCTTACCTATGTGTGGGTTCAATTCCCAACAGTAAAAATTAGCTTTTATTACAGGATAATATCCATAAATTATTTACTGTAATATTAAATGACATTAAAATTCCATTTTTGTAATTGGATTTATTAACTTAAAAAGCATATATCTGATATGCCATAGTTAAATAACTATTTCCATTTTAGTTATAATAACATTGAGACTGATTTATTTAACAACATATTAATGCCTTCACATCATATCTAGGTGTGGAAAAGGGCAACATAGTTATGTGGCACATTTTTTTATGTATTGAAAAAAAAAACTATGACGTGACATTGATTTTATTATCTCTGTTTTATCTCCCTCAACCCTCTCTATCTTTTATTTATTTTTTAGTTTTGGGGTATGCTGCAGCTGTAACCCAAAGGATCATCAGCAGAGGGTGCTAGACCAGACAGTGGGGTTTATCCCACCATACATGCACAGGTGGCTGTAGCAGCACCAGGCAGCACAGACACCCAGAACATCTTGGTCACAGACTTTCAGCATTGCTTCCACAACTCCTGATGTACCTGCTCCACCTATGACAGGTAGCTCAGCTCTGGCTTCTGGTGCAACTCTGGCTGGGAGTAGTATTAGAGGTAGTGACTTTGTCACCAGTCAGAAGGTGACAGGGTTAGTGGAGGATATCATGGAGAGGACTTCAGTGCTTGACTCAGCAGAGATGAAAATGTCCTGGGTCAGACTGCAAAATCAATGCCACTTCCAGCACTGACCCAGGTAACTGAGACAGGAGATAGTGCTAACAGTTCTAATGGTAAGGACTAGATTCTCACTGTACTTGAGCTGGGTGCAGATGTGCCTTCAGTGTTAACTCCCTATCCACACTCACTGTGCCCCCAAACTTTTGTGTCTATCACCATCCCTGTCTGTCTTGCATGTCCTTTATGTCAGTGCCTGCTACCTGAACTAACCTATCTACCTGATACTGTTATTCCTAAACACCTTCCCCAACAGTCCTCTCTCTACAAGAAAGGGAAAAATGGGCACCCATCCACAAACAAAATTATGCCCCATACCTAGCCCTCCACTTCCTATGTGCCTTCTTGACACACTTCATTTGGTCTAGTTGGTTACACAACCTTATTCTGTTGTTGTTACCTATCCCTGGTGTGGTGACTTCAAACTCATCAAAGTCTGTTTGCAAGTCTATATTTATGTTGTGAAGAAGTGGACAGGGTTGATGCTCTCCTACCACCATCCTGCACATTCCTTTATTCTTTCCCCTTTGTCCTCCTCTCTGTTTGCCTCCATTTTTACCACTGTTCTATCAATTTCCTTTTCACACATTTACTCTGGTCAAAAATAGAATCATAGATGACTCACATGGCCAGAAATTGCCTATACAAAAAGCTTTCACTTTTTCTATTCAGTGTTTGTGAGACCTTCCTATGGCAAAACTAGTGCCTTTGTCATATGCTGTACTAGTCTTGTTATCTTTGCACAAATGTGCTTAGTTATACCCACTGCACTACAGAAGTGCAGGCTGAAAGCACTATTGTAGTTATTAGGCTACTGGATACAATGTACACCTCATTGGATGTTGCAGTTTTCATTACTGAGATGAAGCCTGATCCCTGCATTCTCCCATGCTTTTGTTACTGTCCCTTCAAAGAACTGATTTTAACATTGGGGGTTAAGAGCTCCTATGTGGTGTGTTGATAGAATATGCATGTCCATAGACTGCTTTTTTTTCATGGTGTCAAGAGTCTGAATCCAGAACTATATCAAAGTATTATTTATTTTTATATTACTATTATCAGTGCAACTGTTGTCTACATATGTTAATAACCCAACATTATCCTGCTTATTTCTTCATTGTGTTTCTACTTTTCTACCCCTGCTTGCTGCCTGCTAGAAACACTTTATTGCATAGAGCATGGCAGATTAATTATGAGGTAAAACTTAAGAGTAACACACAACAAATATGGCCAGAAATGGCCCAGAAACAAAAGCTTTATATGTCTCTGTCTGTCTCAGTCTCTCTCTCTCTCTCGCTCTCTCTGTTCCTTACTTCTATCTCATCAAGTTTTATTCTTGCATATTTACTAGGCTGCTGGATGTAATGTACACCTTATGGAATTTTTAAAGTTGTCATTACTGTAATGATGGCTAATACATATATTCTCCATTGCTTCACAATGTTGTCTGAGTTGAACTTTGCGAGGTTGGAATTCCTATGTGATGTACTGAGGTAGCACTCTCTTCCATAGACTGCATAGTTAAAGGTTCAAATTCAGATGTATCACAAAGCCTTATTGAATATATTTCCGTATGATTATTTTGTGTGTAACTCTTGGCTACATATTTTATTAAGATACCATTATCCTGTTTTCACCTTAATCTGCTTGCTTCCTGTTGTGAACACTTTGTTGGAGACAGCATGACAGAACAATGATGATGACAAACCTAAGAGAAACACACAAGAAAGATGGCCAGAAATGTCCCGTAAGTAGAAATGACTGTGTCCCTCTCCCCTTCTGTTTCTCTGTACCCACTTATCAGTTTATGACCTCAGCATTTGCAAGATACCTGGTGCCCAGCAGGAACTGTAACTAATGGGAACTGGCAGTACTCAGCTTATGGGAAGATCTAGTGAGCTTTTGCCTTCTTCCGCATTAATGTCCTGCCCCTTGCACTACTGTGCTTAGCCTTGTTGTGTCCTGTAAAGACAGGCTGATGGAACTATGAGGAGGCAGTTATTATCATGTATTAAACAGGTGGCAGAACTAAATGTACACCACATGAAATGTTCCAGATTAAGGAGTGTTACGAAGCATATTGCTCACAAACTTACTTGGTTTCATAGTGATTCCATAGTTTGGGTTTCTACCAGTGTTAACATGCTTGGTCCCTTATGTGTTTCATAATCATTCATAAAATGCTAATATTTTCCCAGAAAAATTATTGAAGGGCATTGGGTACAATTAAGGTTTTATGCACTTACAAGTATAGTACAATAGGCACATGTTGACAATATTGTTGCTATACACACATAAGGTGATAGGATCAATGTGGTTTCATTTCCATTCATTTTCTGAATTACATTAATTATGACTCATAAATGTCTGTTATTCATGTATTGACTTTATCACTCAATCACATCATACAAACGCACACAGCAACATGCCTTAGATACAAGTAAAGTCACCAGATATGAGGGCTATGTAAATATACAGCTGTATCATCCATGTAATGAGTAACATACTGCAAGTATCAAAAGAAATGTGTCAATCATGACACATAAAACATTAACAAAACACATATCTATTCTGGATTTCATCAGCATCAGACCTCAATGCATGGCTGTGCTTCTTATTTGCATGAAGGTTGGCACAGAGCACCACAGACCACTGTTAATTCCTGTAATAAGTTCAACATGTGAAGATATAATTATGCATGCACTAATACTTTGCCATCAATCATGCAAATGAACCTGTCAGTGATGTGCTTCAGGAAGAGATCTAGAAAAAAAGAAAATAATATGAGTGGTTCATATTGCTTCTTTATGTGCTAATGGACTGCTTTATTCAAGATAGGTGGATTTCACTGTGATGTTGACTGAACACTTCATTCTATAAAGTTATGTCTGCACTCCAATACATACACTGCGAAATGATGCACAATGGTGTAGAATTTTAGTTTTATTGAACAATGTATTTTCATATTTTTGACCTGCCTGTTTTTATGTACACTGCACATTGTCCAGGCATGAGAAAATATACTTAAATGACACAGCAAATGATTACTGTTTGTATACAATCATTCCAACCTGAACACTCATAAATGCTTGGTTGTCAATCTGTTGTCTGACCAGTGTAACTGTCATCAAAACTCCATACTTTGAAACAGGTGAATTTCACTCACACTACTACAATATACATGAATGACAGGATAGATATGTTATCTGAACAGTATGTAATTACTTCTGATCAGTACATTGATCTTACTTCTGCCTTCCAAAACACATCCCTTTTCACCCAAATCTGTGATGCAGACTAGCTGCTCTGCAACACACTGATGTAGCAATCTTTAAAAATCTGCATTATCACACTTTTAAAGTCAGACTTCTCCTGCAGTACTTGCAGTTAATACTGTGTTCTCCAGGCTATGCAAATAGACAGGTAGGTTTTCGAAACAGCACTGATTGAGTATTGTGCATGTGTTTGTATCTGTACTGCTAGGTAGGACTGCACTGATGCATGCACTTAATGTATACCCTTCCACACAGGATAAATATTTAAACAGGGAGAGTGTACCCCATCAATATCTTCCACTTATTTCACAAACATAATCTCTACAACACATTGATGAGGTTATCTTTTAAAAAATCCAAGCGCACTCTCTCACTGTAGAAGCTAGACATCTTCTGTGGTGCTTGTGATTGATACTATGTTCTCTAGATTGTGTAACTAGATAGGTAGGTGGTTTAAATTCAACAGTGGTGAACTTGTGTGTGTGTGTGTGTGTGTGTGTGTGTGTGTGTGTGTGTGTGTGTGTGTGTGTGTGTGTGTGTGTGTGTGTGTGTGTGTGTGGCTCTAGTGACAGGTACATATGGTTCCAACAACATATGTGTGGTATCCACTTCCACTCAAGAGAAACATTTTAACTGGGAGAGAACTCCACAATTACTTTATCCCACTTTTACCACAAATATCTTCTCTGCAATGTATTGATAAGGTCAGCCTTTCAAATGAGCACGCTCTCCCTGTAGAAGCAAGGCTTCTCCTGTGGTGAGTATGGTTAATACTGTGTTCCCTAAACTGTGATTCTAGACAGGTCAGTGTTTCAAAGCCAGCATTGCATAAATACTAGGAGTTTGTGTATATGTGTGTGTACTGTTAGGTTAGGCTGACTGCATCAGAATATCCATTGTATAGGCTGCCACTTATAAGACATATTTACAATGGGACAGGGATCTCCTATCAATTTGTAGCATCCCTAGGCAAAATACATTTTTGCCAACACACTGATAAGGTAATAATTTCAAAAGTGCACTATCTCATAATTGTAATCATTCTTCTCCTGTGGCCCTGGCTGTAGATACTGTGTTCTCTAGGTTGTGTAACTAGATAGGTAGGTGCTTTGAATTCTGCAGTGAGTGAATATTATGAGTATATGTTTTTCTCTGTCATGATGTGCACAAATGGCTTCAGCTAAGTATATGATGTGTAGCTCTACAGTATTAGCGAGCTCTCCCACCACTGTCATTCCCTTTTAGCAGACACATCACTCTATTAAAACAATGGTGATGTCATCCATTCAAATGTGCACTCTCACAGTTGTAAACCAACATCTCATGTGGTGCTTGCAATTCTTGGAAAGTTCTCTAGCTTGTGATCTTAGGCAGTTGGTTTGATCCCAGCCTTTACTTCTTAGTCTCAATTATATCAATAAGACTGTGAATGTACATGTAGGTAGCAATGTTGTCACCCACATATCAGATTTGTAGATGCATAGCTGGAAATTTCTCTTTCAATACTTTCTGTCAATTTTAGCAAAGACAAATCATTTTTGATCACTGATGATGCAATTTATTGAGATGTACCTTTTCTAAACTAGGAGTAAGCTTTTTCCAGTGGTGTGAGTGCATGATCTTCAGTGGTGTGACTGCATGATCTCCTAGTGATGTGAGTGAATGATTTCCAGAAGTGTGAGTGTATAATCTTCAGTGGTGTGAGTGCATGATCTTCAGTGGTGTGAGTGCATGATCTTCATTGGTATGAGTGTATGATTATGATTCTACAGTCACAGGCCAGTGACTGCATTATACAACATGTGTGTTTGGGTATACCTAGAATCATGCAATATTTTGTGACAAGGACAAAGACTGCACCACTCTTTTAACCAAATGGACACACATATGTCCTGCAACAATAAGATGATACATTGCCTTCAAATACATACTATCTCACAATTGTAGTACAACTTCTCCTGTAGTATAGTCAGTCTACACAATATCATGTAGTTTATGTGTCACATAGCTAGATGTTCGAGCTGCTCAGTAACTAAATAGCACCACTATACTTCTATGTATGTATGAAATCTATCACAGTTGTAATGTGTCTGATTACAGTGGAAAAGGTGTCTCCCATCAATTTTAATTAAACCAACTGCTTTGTAACAGAATGATATGATGTCATGACTTCACATATGTTGTGTCTCACACCTGTAGTAAGACTTTGCCTGTGGCACATGTGGTTAATACACATTTTGTTAGCTTGTGGATATACTTAAGTGGCTGTTCACTTTCAGCAAAGGACAACATTATGAGAGTGTATTCATGTGATGCATGCAACAAGTTATTTCTATCCATTTTTATGTTGGACAAACAACTTTCAACACATTTAGGATCTCATGGCAGTCAAGTAGGTGTTCTGTGATTCTTGTGGTGAGAGTGCTCCTGTGGCACATGTAGTTAATGCTGACTTCTATACATATCTACACAGATAGACTTTGGTTTGATTGTGGCACTATATGTGTAGAAAACAATGTGGATGGAAATGAGTGGTTTGGAATACCAACACTGATATTGGACTGTTCACAGTTGTGTGAAAATTAACAAAGCTACTTCCTTTTCATCACTCACAAACTTTGATCTGTGTTATTTGTGGATGCCTTCACTGTGATCCCCTGTGGCAGATGCAGTTAATACACATTTCTACAAAGTATGTAGCATAACTGGCAGAGGTTTGAATCAGGTAACATCTATCTTGTCAGATAACTGTGATTATATGATGTTTTTTTTTCTACTGGATTGAGTGGATGGAAGTGTATACTGTATGTTCAAGGGTATGGGTTATAGTATGTGCTTAATAGTGCAGTACTGACTAAGTTTTTTGTGTTTGAATAGTAAAAGGAATGCAGTAATAAAAGCATATGATTTGTGCAGATTATATGAAATGTGTAAAAAGTGGCTATCATGCGAGATCAGAGGTTATGTGACTCTGTGTCCTGACCCAAAATTACCACAAGGTAACTGCAGTTTTGGGTTGCTTATCTATATGTTCTGGGAGACTAGGCATCTGAGAGGCTTGACCTCATATTGCAATATATGTAGTTTGTATCTGTGTGTCTTAGGTCATGTGGATGCATAAACGTAGATGGCTGTTGCATAGCATGTGGGTTGGTTTGTCTGCCTAGATGTATGTTTGTTCAGGTTCATGCCTATTGAGTTGGATGAGTGTTGAACAGTAGTTTATTCAATTACTGTGGTCTTTCAATTTTTTTAATGAGTTGGTCATTAACTAGTCTGCTGTGAATATTTAAGACTTACACTTATTCATTACTCCATTTTACATAGATTAGGGACATAATTTAAGCACTTCTCTAGAGTTATTTGCTTCCTGTATATTTCATTTTAGTTTTGACTGATATTTTGAATAATAATCCGAATTATGCCAACTTGGTCATGGCTTACTGGGAAACACACAGTTTCCATTTTTTTTAGAAGGACATGAGAATGTTTCTTCTTATTTTCATTTTATTGACAATTTGTTTTTTAAATGGAAGGGATAGGTCAGTGAATTAGAATTTTTTTAGGTAGAATGAACAGTAGTAAGAATTGTTTGTCATTTTCTTACAGTTTTCATAGGTTAATGTTTTTTTATTTGGATTTGGAGGTGCAAAAATACTTTAATAAGAATAAAGCACTATGATTATTTATAAAAATGTATCTAGCAACACAGTTTCACACTATTCTAGTATGCACCCCACATATATCAAACAAAATATTATAAATGGTCAGTTGGTAAGAATTAAAAGATTAACCACTGATACACAAATACATAGATCATTTCATTCGGGTGTTACACAAGAGATTTACACATGGGGGTATCCAAAATGTATTGTATACAATATTATTGAGCAAGAACATATTGACACAGATAAGGAAAGAGCCAGTGACATAAATTCTAAAGAATGGTCTTTCTCCATGCCTTTGTTTTTTTTCCTTGGATAATACATCTATTAAAAGGGCAACACATAACTCCCAGAGAATATTAGAAGCCAGTGAAGAAGTAAAAAGAGTTGTGGGAGACTGAACATTCTTCATTAACAATAAGGCCAAAAATTAAAAAAAACTTATTTGGAAAAAGGGATAAGTGAATATCGTGAAGTGACAAAAAGAGGAACTTACAAGTGCCATAATTGTGTCCAATGTAGATATATCAATGAAATCCCATATTGTATTGACATAGGAATATAGAAGACATATCCATTACCAGGGCATTTTGCATGTAGTGCCAACTATGTGGTATATCTGGCTAGGTGCTATACCTGTGAAGCTTTTTACGTAGAAAAAAACTAATAGCTTATAGAGAGTTTTAAAAAATAATTTACAAGCATCAAAAACCAGAAACAAGGAAAATGCTTTAGCAAAAAATTCTATTGAGTGTTGTTCTTTAAAAAATATATTTTAGTGCCATTGATCATGTCCCATGCGATTTTAATGGAGATAGAGAGAATGAATTAGAATATAAAGAGCTAAAATGGCAAATTATGTTTTATGTCCACAGTGCACCAGGATTAAACAGCAGTGTAAATTATAAGGTCATTTTATTTAGAAATCAGAACAATAAAAAATGTAAATAGGTTAGTTTTTACAGTGTATTCATCCAAGTACTTATTTATTTCTCTTTGTGAATTTTACTCATTTTTAGTATAATTGACAAAATTTATTGAATCATGTGACAGTGATTAGCTGAATTGAAAGGTATTTAAGTGATTAGTTTTGTGTGTGAGTTTGTGTTCTGAGGAAGGCCAATTTGGCTGGAAGTGCTGAACTTTGTTATTAAATACTTTGGATACATTTTCTCGACATTGATGGCTATTTTTTGATCAACAATATGTAAGAGTCATATTCCATGTATTGTGACCAAGTGTTACATGTGTGATGTATTAGTCATGTGAGAATTAATTCAGCAGTTCTGTATCTGTGCAAATCCATAAAAGAACAAACCCGTATACTTCCACCCATATCTGTTATACAAGTCAGATGGTATTGGGCAACATATTTGGAATAAATCCGTGTGATCTGATGCATTCATGTATTGAACTGAAAATGGCAATCAATATGCCCATAGCCTTATCTATCAACAAACATCATGTAAGTCACATGACAATGTATTTACTGTCAATCACAGTGTTAGTTAAGAAATCATGCCATTAATATTTGAAAAATAACAAGTCAGAGATATGAGATATCTGCTAACATGTCAGAGAAGCATTTAAAATGGTCTGTAAAGAACACACTCACACACACACACACACACACACACACACACACATATATATATATATATATATATATATATATATATATATATATATATCCTAAACTGTCAGTATGTAATCCACATGGCAAAGAGACAGAGAGATTGAAACAAAGTTAAGAAAAGCCTCAAAATGTCAAACCCCAGTCCCAGATGCAGTACCTAACTTCTGGTTAAAATAATTAACTTCTTTGCATGAATATTTAGCCATGAGTAAGAACTATTTATATGCACACCCTGAAAGATACCAACCTGGTTAACAACAGGAAAAACAATGCTCCTACTTAAAAGTGAACTTGCAAGTTATCCTAAAAATGATAGACCAGTAAAGTTATCCTAAAAATGATAGACCAGTAACTTGCCTTCCAACAACATATAAACTATACACTGGAATTGATGTGACAGAGTCTATAGTCATTTTGAAGAAAACTCAATTATGGCAATAGAACAAAAGGGCAATAAAAGAAAGTCATATGGAACAAAGGATCATTTGTTGTTAAATAAAGTCATAGTGGAGCACTGTAAAAATGGGAAGAATTTAACTATGGCATGGATTGACTACAAAAAAGCATTTGATAGTATCCAACATTCATGGATAAAAGAGTGCTTAAAAATGTATAAGATACAATGATAAACTACATTATAGTGACCATGAAACAGTGGTAGACCATTTTGCAATTAAGCCATGATAAAGGACTAATTATTATTCCAGGGATAAAAATTCAAAGTGAGATATTCCAGGGTGACTCTCTGTCACCGCTGTTATTCTGCCTTGCCCTTAACCCATTAAGATGTCTACTTAACAGCTTAGGCCATGGCTATAATTTGGCTCCTAGAAAACAACAAAGTGTAAAGACTTCTCATCTTCTCTTTGTCGATGATTTGAAACTGTATAGATCATCAGATGAGGAACTGAAAGTACATCTGTAAGTTGTCAAAACCTTTTTTAAATGATATAAGAATGTAATTTGGTCTTGATAAATGTGCAAAAGCAACCATTAAAGCAAGAAAACTGCAGCATCAAGAAGATATCAGTTTGGGACAAGAATATGATAGAACTTGAGCAAGAGGGAGTGTATAAATATTTGGAAATTGATGAATGATCAACAATAAAACATGAACAAATGCAAATAAAACATAGTAAGGAGTACTTCAGAAGACTTAAATTAATCCTGAAAACAGTGTTGATATCTAGGAACAAAATCCAAGCTATAAACTAATTTGCTCTTCCTGTCCTAACTTACAGTTTTGGAGTGACTGACTGACCCCTCAACATGTTGGATAGATTAGACAGGAAAACAATAAGGATGATTCATGCTCACCAAATGATTTATAAAAATCGGTGCATACCAAGATTTTATATTCCCCATTCCGAAGGAGGGATAGGCCTCCTTGAAATTGATTACATGTACAGGTCTGCAATCGTGGGACTCCACACATATCTGCAGACCTCACAAGACCCAAATGTACTGAAAGTTTTGAAACATGAGAAGAATAAATCTAAGATGACTTTCTTGCTTAGGCTAGCAGAAGCATATCAGTGTCATGCAGGAATGGAAATCAAACCACAAGTGGATAAAACACAGGCAGCAACTAAATGTGCCAAAAAACAAAAGAAAGAATATAAGGTGAAGGACCAGATGAGAAGGCAAGAAATGTGGAAAATGCATAAATATAGTTGCAAGGGTTTACTATCAAAATGTCAAGGTGACTTACTTTGACTATTCACATCCCCGACTTGGAACAATTAAAAACCATCAAGCTGATTGTTTAGAATGTCGATTCTTTCAAAGGAAAGAATCGACATTTGACCGCTCACCATCCAGAAAAAAACATCCACTACGAGGCAGAGAATTTCCTACAGATTTGAAGGGGAGCACCCCCCGCCCCATACACTGAGGAAAAGTGTAATTTTCCAGATCCCCACTGTAGTGTGATGTACTTCAAAAACCGACGTGCCAAACTAGGAACACAGTTTCCGTATCGCCGTTTCAAAGTCAACAGGAATTGTGTTCACAGTTTTGCCTCTCTGCCACTCTGTGTTCGTCCTTCTCACTGTTGAGGTAAGTCACCTTGACATTTTGATAGTAAACCTAATTGCAAGTAAAGAAAACTTCTGGAAGAACCTCATATTGATCAGGAATGAACACAGGAATGGTTAAGGAGAGGTGAATTCAAACCAAGCGATGAAGGGCTAATATTTGTGGCACAAGATAGTGAGTTATGTACATGTTGGTCTACAAAGTCCATTGAACATGTGGGAGAAACAGACAAATGTAGGTTTTGTAAAAGAGAATTGAAAACAGTTGCATACCTTGTTGCTGGTTGCAACATATTAATGGCCGAAGGACTGTGTACTGAAAGACAAAATAATGAGGCAAGACTGTTGTACTGGGGATTCTGCACACATTATGGTATTGAAGTGGCTGAAAAACACTAGAAACATGAGCCACAAAGCATCATAGAAAATGATGAAGTCTACATTACATGGGATCATCCATTGCCAATAGTTCAAAAGATAGATGCTAGAAAACCTGATATAGTGGTCCAAGAAAAGAAGACAAAAATAGCATTGATCATTAAAATCACCACACCCAGTGACTACAGTGTCTTGCGTACAGAGACACAAAGTCATAAAATATCAGGTTTTGCATGCAGAAATGAGAACAATGTGTTAGAAAGATACCCAGATAGTTCCAATAGTAGTAGGAGCAATGGATCTTATAAAAAAGAGTCTACAATCATATTTAGATATGCCACCAATACATGTAACTCTACAAATTGCAGAAGGAGTCATTATTGGGCACATTATGGGTGCTGCAAAGAGCACATTTGGCTGATATCAAAGAGTGAAACAATACTAATTTCATGAACTTTAATCATAGTTTGACTTAGGAATGGGACCTATTCCCATCATGGTTTTAGAAACCAAAAAGATTTGGAGAAATTAAAAACAAGGAGTACCATAGGCCAAGGTGTAACTAGTGCACTTGTTTAAAGTTATGCAAACATAAATTTTTATTATTTTTTATTTTATTTTACATTTGTTGACCAGGCTAGTCTAGCTGGATATATTTTCATTTTCAGTAGAGGCCCAGGGAGAAAAGCTCCACTACAGCATTATTGTAAAATTGAAAACAAAAATAGTACGTTAGAATACATCTTTTAAAAAATTAATTTGACATAGAGATCAATAAAAGTGAATATACATTATATAAGGGAATACAAAATTGACATGTTTATAACAGGATTAATATGTGAAAAGGCAATATTAGAGAGTAAAACACAACTTAATATAAAAAGACAAGACAGGGTGTGTTTTTTTTTTTCATTCTTTCAAGGGATGCATATTTTGTGCATGTGAAGATGGTGGAATGAGGAGGGCAAAATTAGTCAGGATTAGTACATGGGAAAAGATAGGTCGATTCATAAAAGAACAATGACAGCTGCACATAACAATGTGAATAATAACAGTGCATGTCAACAAAATGTAAAATAATTACAGTATATCAAATGTGCAGTTGATAACAGCAACATACCCTGTACATGACTGGTGTAATGACTGGCTACCTATTGTTATTGGTGATGGAAGAATGTAATGTAAATGTGAACAGCTCATTTCTGGATGATAAGGAAAATGTCCAAATACATAAGAAAGCTAGAAATGTTTATATGCATTACATGCTGAAAGGAGGATGTATGAAGCAATGGCACCATCAGAATAGATAAATATTAATAAGCTATAGACACACATCAATGCCTGTGTGAGCCTATTAAAATGATAAAATGCATTACATAGTCTTGCCCTTAATAAGAAATCACATGGGACATCAGGATGATAGTCATTGATCCAAGTGCATGTTTAGCTGTAAGTACCTACCAAATGTTTTAAAACTACACATAGACAGGAGTGTTGAATGTCTGCAACATAAATATACCGTTACTGTTATATCATGTTACCACACACATATATGCTGAGGTGTCATTACAACAGAAGCATGCAATCATAAAAGTGTAATATATACAATGTCTACGACGTGTGGAGATCACATAAGCCAAATATGTGATATTTAGAATATCACCATTTCTACACATGCACGTTTATAGTTGACAGTCACATGCAAATGATGAGTGCATCATATGTATCAGATAACATCACAAAATACTTGCTTCAAAAATGGAATTGAATGGAAGGGCCACTTCTGTGCAGTATGGCATGTCAAATGGAGCTTGGACTTGCCTAGGCTATAGTGTATTTATATAACAGATGTATAAACATATTTTGTCAATTTTAAGGTGTTTAAGAAATATCGCAATGAAGTGTAAAAGCAATATTTCAAAAGAGATGCTGATCTGTCCTAAGTTCAGCATGGTTGTGCCTGCAATTAGGCCATTTAAATTGCATGGATAAAAATCTACTCTAACTGAATAGCAGTTTTGTTGGTATTTATAGAATACTTGCATTCCTTCATAATACCCAATCTTATTTACATATCCTGCACTCTTGATTGTGTAACTAAGCTAGTTTGTGGATGTCCACTGTATGCACAGTTAAACATCTATCATTATTTAATTCAGCATTTTAATTCCATTATGATTCTCTAGTCATTATCATCTGTGTATTGCATATGAAACAAAAATGGACCCTAGTTCATATAACAATGTATATGGTCAGTAAATGCTAACATTATGTAGTAGGTGTTAAGATGTGGATTTTGGCACTTACTGTAGGCATTCAGGGGCTGAGCTCAAACCTGAGCGATCCTGTCCCACAGGTCATACTTGTTCTATGGTGAAGATCATCTTATCAATGCTGAACCTGCAATCTTGTCCTAAAGATCCTTGTTTATCTTTGGAGCTCTTTCACAATCTGGTTCCAAATGTCAGTCTGTGAGAAATTTCTCAAACATGCTCACATCTTCTGTTCATATTCAGCATAGATGGATAGCATCCGCAGTGTCTTGTCTTCAGTTCAGTCGGGCACTAGGATGTGCCGCAGCCACCTTTCAGCCTTCATCTTTGCTATTAGCTTTGAAAGTTGAAGAAAAATGCCTTTCAAAAAATGTTCACTGAGGTCCCAGTCAGTTTGCAGGTAGCAAAGCTATGATATGAAAATATGTCAATATCACATTTTAAAAGTGATGCATATGGAGTGTTAGCAGACTGTCAGGCAGCATCGGGCATGTGCTACAGATATTCTCATTTGATGATGCTTATTGGCCATTTGCAGTGAGCACTGTACACTTATGCCAAGCTATTGGTTTATGCAACAAGATTCAAGAACTTACGTGGACATCGGTAATGGGATTCCAAGACATTGTATGCCAATGAACGTCATTAATTATGTATGGCACAAATGGTACTTAAAAGGTGTTTGCACTTAACAAGCCTCACTGTGAGGTATAGCTAGCTGCCTGACTGCTATCATCACAAAGGTAAGCTATTGTATCAGGTCACTGACGTGCATTGATTTGTAGAATACACTACTCATTATCACTCTCCTCTGTTCATAGTGCTGTGGGGGACACATCCAACACATATTTCATGCATATATTCTGTCATACTCTTTGTACAATAATATGACAAGTTACATAAACGATGGGATTACACTTCCCCAGTATGCTTGTAAGTCCAGCATTATCAAGGAGATTCTCCTCATATGCAGCTGTATGGCTATAAGCTAACCAGCCTCAGTAAATATCTGATATGGATGGAATCCACTCCAGTCCATCAATAATGCAGATTCAATTTTATGTCTGAAGTAGGTTTGTTGATAAAAACTAAATATGGGGTTGTCTGCAAGTTGTACATTCAAGGACTGATTTACAGACATTCTCTGATGCTTACTCATGCAGTGGTAGCTGTGATAACATTCAGTGGGACTGTGTTTGTTGTTGTCATCACGTATTTATAACAGTATAACTGTTCATGTGTCACAAGCTGATACTGCTCTACCTTAGCATTTTAACACTTTCAATATATGTGTTGTTTACCATATTGTGAAGTCACATTTGTGCTGCTCTCTGTCACAGACAGCAATAACATCTGTGATGCATCCCAATTGCTTGAAGCAGAACTGGTAGGTGTAGTTTGATGTGCATGTAGCTGTGGCAACAACATTTTTCCACTACTGAAGTTTTGGTGCATTGCATATGTGATTGGCCCTACCTTGCTTAAATATTCACTGACATGGGTTCAAATCACACATCTGCATGTATGACATATCCAAAGATGTGGAACTGATTGATAGCTGAGCATGTGTATTCTTATGATGTTAGGACATTTAGATCAACGATTTGGACATGTTTTTATGTTCTCTATGCTTATTTGTACATGATGGTAATATAGATGGCATGGATTCTTTTGCATACCTATGCACTGTAAACATGAGTTGAGGCATTCAATTGGCATATGCGTTGATTGTTCACATGTCAATATGCGAACCTCTTTCTAAAATCTGATATTTGCATATTACCCTTTCTTTCAGATGTCTAACCAAAATAGGCGGGACCATTTTTCACCTAGAGAATGAAATCATTGTTGAGGCTCTGTACAAGTATGGCCAGCCCTTGCTAGGATGGATGGGCAATTTTGTATGGAGTGATCTCACCAACATGATCAGTGCTGTGGGTGGACATGACCAGTCCAGGGAGGCCTGCCAGTGACGGTTCCGTGAAATGATCCTCTGTGCAGCCGACAGACTCCGATGGTATGAGAGGGAGAGGAATGCCACTGGGGGTGGGCCACCATTACCTCCCCCAGATGAGATAACAATATTCCAGGCCTCCTTCATAACACCTGCCAGGATCATCATCATATACCCAGGAGAGGTATTGAGGCAGGTGTTCCAGGATTTCAGATATGTCTGACATTCATTAACATTGCAGTATAATTTAATTTTCATTAAAGTCCTTTCATTCGCAAATCATACTTGATTTTTATATTATTGTTACAGCAGCAGAACTACACCATGCCCATTACAACACCCTTGACGTGGAAGCACATGTAAGTGTGACACCATGTTATATTACCTACACAATGTGTCGATAGCACTGTCAGCAACATATGTAATGTTGTAGGTTTCGATTGCATAGGCCTATCATCACCGGAAAAGTGGCACCTCTTGCCATGTAAGTGTCTCCATTTTCTGTTAGTGTGATCTAACACTGTTGTGTACTACTGCCTGCTGTTATGACTGAGGAGTATTCTCTCATGTTGCTTGTGTTCCATTTTAAACTACAGATATATCTTTGTGCCACATGATGCATTCCCCATCAGGCACAGACAGACCTTGTAAAGTTGTTCATATTGATGCTGTAGTGCAAGCAGACATGTAATCTTTAATATAAATGTTTGCTCGTCTCCTTCACAGGCATCTCATTAGGACGTCAGCATCATTTGTCACATACATGTATCTATATGATTTCAGTGTGATCCATAGTTGTTGTGAGCCACTGCCTCCTGTGAAGACTGCGGAGTGCACTCACATGTTGTTTTTGTTCCATTTTAAGCTACAGGTTCCTGTTTATGGCAGATGATCCATTCCCCAACCAAGAAGGACAGACTTATTAAGGCAATCTATATGGTTGCTATATTAAACATTGATAAATACAGCTATGATCTTCATGACTAATGTAGTCTTATTCACTTGAATCTATTCACTATTGTCGCCCATCTGGTATGTGTGTCTCTTATTTGCTGTGTGTTATACATCATGTTAAATGCTACATGATGCCTTGTATGTGCTTACTACTGACCAGTTGTGTACAGTTATCTTTTTGAATGACAGTGACATTTCCGCTATTAACACTGGTTGTGGAGTCAAATGAAGACATGTCAGGTAGGTTTTAATAGCTGTTTTTCACAATGTCCATCATATGTCCATCATATGTGCTTGGTATGTGACAGACATGGCATATCACTGCTTTACAGAGCCCCTGTATCACCCACAGGAATGCTGACCTAGTAAGTCCGTATCACCATAATTACGCATTGTAGTTAGATAGTTTTCCAGTAATGTTAGCCATATATTGCCTCATTTCACTTCTGTGAATGTCAACTGCAAAAACAGTAACCTGATCTCTACGCAATAAATAAATGTGCAATCAAAGTCCATAAAGCAAAACTTCTGTGAATGTATACGACATGTGTCATCTGTCTGTATTTCCAGCATGTCCACTACCTGCCTCTTCCAGTAGCCCATTCACTGATTCTGAGGTGGGATGTGATGTGCCTTAGTCTGATAGTATGGCCAATGGCACACAGGGCACTGCACTGAGTTCATTGTCTGGCCAGGAAGGGGACAATCACATGTGCCATGATGTAGGCACCGATTGGGAGGATAGTGTAAATGGCCGTTCTGATGATGTGGTGACATCAGATAATGGACATGATGTGGACCACGAATCACTGTCCCATGTGTTTTAATGATAGTGAAACTTCTCCACTACATTTTGGAGTGTAGCTGATGTGCATGGCTGTCTGTCAGAGGGTGTCTGCTTACTATTACAGGTGCATGAATGTTCAGTGTGACTTCATGGCTCTGACCTGCATGCATTTGCTGGTGTCATCGATCATCTAGCCCAAGAACTACATGTGTTACATGAGGGTCAGGAGTGCAGCATAGACAGTCATGAAAGCATTGCTGAAAGCCTTGTTACAGCAGTGATACAGCAGTGCCATAGCATGAACTGGGTGTTATGTGCCCTAGTAGTATTGAGCAGACTACCCCCTGTGGGGAGAGGCTGATCTCTCTCACAAGACCCACACATGACCATTATACATCATTGTCTGTGCTGCAACATGCAAGCAAATATGTTGTTTGTTAATCTACTCTGAACCCACAAGTCACATCCAGACAGACACATCACACTACTGCTCCTACCAAGACAATGTCCTACATTGCTAGCATCACCACTTCCGGTTCCTCAGTAGAGCAGTGTGGGCTGAGTGCTTCTGGATGTGGCAGGGGCAGCCAGAACCACAGTGTGAGCCATCAGCATGGGTGCCTTAAACTGCATTAGAAAAACACTGACAGCTAAGTGTGTGTCCTGTTGTGTCACTCTGTCCCTGTGACAATGCTGACCACCGACTAATATATCTGTAAATGGTTTCTCGAATATCTGAGGCCACAGGCTTTTTCTGATCATTTATCTGACTTAAGTGACATCCTTAAAGTCTGTTATGTCGTACATATTTGTAATTATTAAATGTTAGTTTGGATATTGACAACTGCAATGCTGTATGTAACAATCTCCTTGCTTTCCTGTTTGCATCTCTTGATAGTTAACATAGAGCAAGCATTTCTCATTATCATCTGTTCTACCATATTCTTCCAGCATTGCTTGCTACATTGCACATTTCCTTCCTGTTTGTCATGCCTGCATGCACTGGCATGCCTCTGTATGCATGTCAGTGTGACATGTGGCATTTTACTTAGGTATTGCACATGCCTCACCCTCAGTGCTACATGCAAAAGATACTCCAGGCCTAAATGAAGGAAATTGCCTGGCATTACCCTGCATGACAGCTATACCATGTCTGGACCTCATCATGAAAGAATCAAAAACCTGACATTGTCAGCAGGAACAGGGGCAAAAAGTGAAAATAATTAATTCCAAAAAACTTTTAAATGCAAACAACATGATATACAGTAGTTATGTTGAACTCTGTAATTTATCAGGGTGCTAATGTCTATGAATTCTTGAAAAATGATTGTTTAAATGTAAATAGACTGTCCTGTTTTTTATCTAGCTTCCTGATTCTTCTGTCTAGATTTCTATAGTGATGTTTGATATAGCAAGATCAGTGGTCATTTAACTGTGACTAATTTCAAGTCAGTTCTGGGGCAGGGAGTGGGAAGTACTTTGTGTTCACTGTAAGTGAAGAGCTCCAGTGAATGTGTCTGCATATTTAAGATAGTTGCATAATGAGATTGTAAAAGCAATAAATGTTATGCTATAGGATCTGTTGTTTGTCGAATCCTTCTTCTCCTCTGGCTCCATGCATGCTTTATTATTATTCTTAATAGGCATCTTTTTTTTTTCTATCTGACATGATGAATATAGCATTCTTTCTTCTGTTACTGACTATAAAATCATAAAAACAGACAGTTCACCTCTTGGACAATTAAGCTCTTAAGAAGATGTAACCCATCATGGTAGGTTTTTTTTTTGAGGAGAGCTGTGGCAACTACTCTTGCTGAAGAAGTGAATTGACTGTTCTCTTGTTGTGTGTGTGTTCATACCTATCAACTGTAACAGATTTTCACAGAATGCCCACATTTGTGCCTCATATATTTAGTCTGTTTTTCATGAAATTGTGGACTTTTGGCAAATTGGGGGCAAATCAATAAAGATTGAAGTTAGAAATTTATAGACATTGAGTTTCAGAATTCATAACCTTCAGAAAATTCATGCTAATGCAAAACCTGTTATTCTATCACCTTTCTAAATTTGTAAGAGCAATAATTAAAAATTGTCCCCAGTTTAGGGTCTTTGTCCCACTTTTATATATGGCTTTGTCCAGATTTCTTGCTCTAAGAAGTTCAGAGGTCTGGTGTGTGTGTGTGTGTGTGTGTGTGTGTGTGTGTGTGTGTGTGTGTGTGTGTGTGTGTGTGTGTGTGTGTGTGTGTGTGTGTGTGTGTGTGTGTGTGTGTGTGTGTGTGTGTGTGTGTGTTCTTAGCTGTGGTACCTTCTCCATAGAATCTGCAAGTCAGCCCTTTGTCCGTGTAGGGTGCTGCTGGATATGCCATTCTCCAACATGTCAAAGATATAGCAATAACTGAAAATCAAAAATCAATTAGTAAGCTTCTAAATTACTTGTAGGTGTACAAGTATTGTGTGTGCATGTGTGTGTGTCCTCGGCTGTGAATTTATTTGCACGTGTGCTAGTGTGTGTGCAAGTGTATGTGTGTGTGCATGTGCTAGTTTGGGAATGCATGTGCATGTGTGTGTGTGTGTGTGTGTGTGTGTGTGTGTGTGTGTGTGTGTGTGTGTGTGTGTTTTGGCTAGTGTGCGTGTGTGTGTGTGTGTGTGTGTGTGTGTGTGTGTGTGTGTGTGTGTGTGTGTGTGTGTTCTTAGCTGTGGTACCTTCTCTGTAGAATCTGCAAGTCAGCCCTTTGTCCATGTAGGGTGCTGCCATTCTCCAACATGTCAAAGATATAGCAATAATTGAAAATCAAAAATCAACTAGTAAGCTTCTAAATTACTTGTAGGTGTACAAGTAGTGTGTGTGTGTGTGTGTGTGTGTGTGTGTGTGTGTGTGTGTGTGTGTGTGTGTGTGTGTGTGTGTCCTCAGCTGTGAATTTATTTGCATGTGTGCTAGTGTGTGTGCAAGTGTATGTGGTTGTGCATGTGCTAGTGTGGGAGTGCATGTGTGTGTGTGTGTGCGTGTGTGTGTGTGTGTGTGTGTGTGTGTGTGTGTGTGTGTGTGTGTGTGTGTGTGTGTGTGTATGTTCATGTGCACGGGCTAGTGCATGTGTGTGCATGAGTGCTCCAACTCCCCCATAACCTTTAAAATGATAAGTCAGGTATCAGAAGATAAATGAATGATCTGTGCATGGTTCCATATTAGATCTGTGAGGCTAAATAATTTGATTTCCACTCTTTGAAAATGAAAGTGCTTTTCAGATAAAATATCAGTAACTTAAAACTTGTTCTTGCACTTTTTAAGCACTTTTGCTGGGGGATTTGGTTGACCCTTCACTGCTGCTATTTAACTCTGACTTTGCTATACCATAGAATACGGGGAGCAGTCTGAGAAAGCACAGTCTCAGAAGCAGCATACTGTATTCTACCTAGTCACAATGAAATTGTCTTGTTCTGAGGACCGCAGTTATGATTCCTGAAATTTCAACAGGTGCCCTCTAATGCCCCTTCAGTTTCATCAATTTCCCAGCCCTGTTGTTGTTCCTTCTCACCACTAATTGTGTATTTGTTATGCAAAAGGCCAGGCTTACATTAGTGCATCTTCTCTTGGACTTGATTCAGCAGTGTTGTTACACTAGTCAAGGCATTAGGAGGTTTCCACCTTTCGTTTTTGCCTTTCTGATTTCCTGACTGTCAAACCACTTCCTGCTGATGCTAGGGCTTCCTCATGATAATAAAATTGTTTTACAAGTGTGGTACAGTCGTTTGTAATTACTTTTAGCTGTTTGTGTTATTCATCATATCATTCATCTTTGCTAGAGTTATTACACAGTCAGACATTTTCGGTTAGAGCTATTTTTGAACCAGGCGTTCCCGCTAGAGTTTAATTGCTGCTAAGAAGTGCTCTTATTTTTCATATCAGGCATTTCTGATACAATTATTTCTCCAAAAAGGTATTTCTGCTAATTATTTTTGTACCCAGATGTTTCTAAAAGAAATACTATTAGCAATCCAAGCAACATTCTTAAGCACACAGTGCCGTTTGTTACACACTGCACTGCATCTGTATCTGTACTAATTAGCTACAAGATGCTGCTGTTGCCCACTGATACTCTCAGACAGATGCATCTCATGTTGTCCTTCATAGTGAAACTGCTACCTATGGCTCCTTCCACAGCTAGCCTGAATAATCCCTGTTACCTCCATGCTTATAAACATTATGGTGTGGTATGTACTCCTATAGGAAAGGCACTGTTATTCCAGTTTGATCGGTGTAGCCATACGAATGCTGAACATTTTCCCCCTCCACATAAGATGAATGTTACTCAGAAAGTACATAAGCTAAAATAATTATTAGCTTTTGAAATATTCTCACAAAACCTTGGACCAACAATAATGTTATATCTAAATTATGTTGTCACTTGCTTTATTGTTAAGCCTTGGTCTTACACCAAAGCAGTAAAAGTTCTACATCTGGACAACTGTGAAGTCATATTATTGAAGCAGAAACATTACTTTCTGACTTCAGGCTTGATATCTGTTGTGTTACTGAAACAGTAGGAGCCATATATACATTCTTAACTCAACATATTCCTTGCCTGTGGAATAAGTTACCATTACAAGTCAAACAAACTACCACTCTCTTTAGTTTGTTTTCCTAGGCATCTTATGGATGCTGGGATCACTTGCCTAGTACTTTGCTAAACAAAATATCTTAGGCCATAAAGTGGACACCGAATATAATACCTTCATGAAAGACAAGATACGACCATAAAAGAAGTCACACTGTTTTCATTAACATCCAAGATACAATAAAGATAATGGTAGATTATAACAGGTGCAATTCATCTGACACCCAGGAGCCCATGGCTTCATGGGTGCCCATGATCACCAGAAGTTCAAAGTGAAAATTTGCCGATATGATGCTAAGCCAAATGCAGTCTTATTTCAACAAGCTTGCAAGTTATTAGTCTCTTATGGCAGATGGTTTTCTGATGCTGACATGCCCCTGTTAGCCTGTGTACAAATACTGGCTAGTCAAGAGAGTTTTTGTACTGCTCAGTGACAGATTCCTGTCTTCATAGCTTCATGGTTACGTGGGTGGAGCCAAGCAGCCTAAGCACAAAGAACATACAAGTTACATTGTTGACTTATAGGAAACTAGTTTTAAATGACCATTCAGTAAATGCCAGCTCTTTTATTTGCTGATAGTTCCATTTTGTGACCAGACTGGTGTGTAAACAGACCAAAACAAGATACTTCTTTGTGATAAAATTGTGAAGTAGCAAGCTCTTTTTCCTATTAAGCTGCCAGTATGATTCATCTTGATGTTTTTTAGGTGCTATACTGTTTTGTTCTTCTCACTCCATCGTAATGTAGAACAGATTAGGAGGATGTGTTTCAGGTTTGGTTTTATGACTTCTAAAGCCTGGAAGAGTTAAGTACTGGCCATTGTTTGGACAGAAATATTATATCATAATTTTACCAAATAAAAATAAAGCATCACACAATTTCTATACCAAATAAAAATATAGCATTATAGAATTCATAAAACATGTTGAAATAAACAATTGTGTTATCAACTGTGTCCAAGTTCTTTTTTTTTTTTTGGGGGGGGGGCATGAAGAATCATATTATTGTTGTGAAAAGGAGTATGCTGCCATAGTGCTGCCCACAAATATCTCTAGCAAAAAAAGCTGAAGGGTCTTAAGTGACTTGTGCCAAGGGTTGGGGATATATTTATTTCCAGATCAGACAGAGAAGTATGGATCCCCTCAGAAAGGGAATGCTTTTTCTATTGTAAGGGAGCTTTTCCAGCAATGTACATTACTCCAGTGAGATGAATTTAGTTTAGTAACACTAAGAGTTTCCACAATTGCTAGTTATTCCTTTTAATTAATGTTACATTTGGCTGCCTGACTGCCATTAGCATTTATCATGGCTCGGTACTGTGACCCTGATACAGGAATTCTATTTGTTCGGATTTGACTTCAGCTGCTAAGTAAATTATTTTTGGAATTCTTTCATATAACATGGGAATTATTTCACTAACAGCTGCTTTCGCATCAGATTACTTTTATTTTAAAATTCAGACATTATTCATCAGCATGTAATTCATTTATTGAAACATGCAGGTAGAAGCTGTACTTAACAATGATTCCCTTGTTAGGTGTTCAAAATCTGTAGGTTGAGATAATACTAACAGCTGAATGTATTTGCATATATATTTCTAAGAATTACTTTTCTTACTTGCAAAACAATTTTGTGAAATCATTAGCATTCCTACCAGAATGGAGCATCTGATATGACTTGTTAAATCCAATCAGTCAAAACCTAAGCAAGAAAATCATTTTAGCACCTCCATGCAGCAGCTTGTAAAACAGACTGACTTGTATCATATAGTTCTGGGACACAGATGCTTAAAGATCTGGGATACAGATGGTTGAAGCAGATATTATATTACCTGTTTTTTTTCTGTCTAGTGTTTTTCTAAAAATGTCTTTATTTATTTATCTGTGTGTGTGCGTGTGTCTGTATTTATTTATTAGCCATATTAGCCCTACTGGGCAATCCCTATTTAACCAGGAAGCCTCCAAAATCAATTATTTGGTTACAAGCACATTTTAAATACATACATAAATAAGCAAATATTTGCTTACAACCCATTTTTATTTCCATTCAATATAATTTCATCACAATTAATTACATGCACAAACATGTAGCTGAGTACATACATGGACAAGTGAATAATGGGATTAAAGGTATGACTTCAAGGTATATTTTATTTTTATTTATTTATTTTACATTTGTTGACCGGGCTAGTCCAACTGGATACATGTCCATTTTCAGTAGAGGCCCAGGGAGATAAGCTCCAGTTACACTATTAATTCAAAAGAGATATAAAAAAAGTAATATACATAGTCAATAATGATTTAAACATAAAGATCATTAGCACAGGTTTTTACAAAAAAGAAAAAACAATGCAGTATTACAAGAAACATATTTACATAGGAGAGGTTTGACAATTATATAGAAGACCAGGAAAAAACACAGATTCAAACTAATAATTAAGGTAGTTTTTAAAAGTAAATGCTCAAGTATAACAAAAACAACATGAAGTTAGTATATATACAAAGTGGAAACATATGTGGTCTCAGCAAGTTGATTATTACAGAAATATGTATTCTGTGGTCATTACCTAAAGAGACAAGACTAGATATCAAAATAAGGAGGCTTATGTATACCTGTAACAGTGACATGGGAACCTTGAGAAAAAAATATGGATCTTGGAAACTGGTGTAGTTATAGCATATCTTAGGCCTGGTGACCTAATCTGGAAACCTAATAATATTGTTGTACAGTGATTTGTTTGCAATATATCAGAACAAGATACAGTATACTGATGATTACAATACTAATAAAATACGCACCAGTGTTTAAGTCATTTAAGGTAAGTAAGAGCACTGGTTAAATGGTGTAAGGTGAAAAACCAGAGTTCAAAACCTAGCCTGACATGCACCGAAGTTAGAAGAAACAAAACAATGTACGAGTAAACAGCAGATAGGAACAGGGAAAGTCAAGTATTGTAAGACAAACACTTAGCCAGGAAGAGAGCAAAAGAGTCAGATTGGACATGCAATATAGAATGCCAGAGACTTGGAAGAAAGAGCCTCAGAAATCAGGACTTCAATTATGACAGTGGATAGGGAAAGACAATGAACACACACTAAATGCAGACTTTTCAAAATGAGTTGTAAGCCGTGTAGTTGGAGGGGTGTGATGGGGAAGGAAACAGGCAAGAAGGCTGTATATCAGGCTTCTCAAGGCCCTGCAGCTCATTAAACATGTGAACGGTCAAAATATGTATACTATCTGTAGGGCAGGCAACAGTGCACTAAGTGAGGACAACAGTGACCACACTAGGCTACTAGTACATGGAGAGGGACAACAAAATGTGTGCATTGACTCGACACAGAACGGCCTTTTTAAGATGCAAGTGAGTGCACAGTCCTATGGTCAAACAGAAACAGGAAATACAATGTTGCAGAGGCCTGTGGGAAGCACTGGGGATACCCAGGCATACCAACAAGCCAGGAATGGGGCAGCAGCATGTAGCCAGCAAAACACATCAATGACGAGCAACTGCATGCAGTAAAAGACACAATACCGTCTGCTGTGTGAGTATACTTATTTTGTACAGCCAACATCATGGTACTTTACACTGTATGCCAACACCATAATATACCTGCACCTTGGCAACAAGGTCAGGGGTAAATGAAGACTATTACAGGGGAATAGGGAAAGGCTGAAAAAGTCAGGAACAGCTTGTGCTGTCCTTAACAAAAATATGTATGAACTATGACCCTTTGCACAATTCATGGAAAATCTGAATCAAACAAGGTTTGTACTGTGATGTGTTACATTATGTAGTCTGTCTACTTAGGCATTCTTTAGGAAATCATACCTGCATGTAGTAAGCATACAGTAGTATCCCACCCATACAAGTGGTGCACCTGAACTGTAGGGAAACTCAGGTATTACTCATACCTATCACATGAACAACAGTTTTCCCACAGTTTGCTAGTATGGACCTTGAGCATAGGTGGTTTAAATATTTACCAGGTGTTGCACCCTGTCCTGCTGCTGTGCATATTTGTTTCTGTGGCACAGATTTAGAGTCTTTCTTACTGACTACTTGCTGTACATCATTAATGCTGTTCTGCTGTATCTGTAGCATGTAAAATAAGGTTGTTATGGACACATGCTTATTGGATTAAAGGAACCACATGTTCTTATACCATTTGCTTTATGGCTTGCGGTATGCTACCTTCAAGATGTGAGGGGGGAGTCTGTGGTGCCATATGTTTGCCATCTCTGCTCATGCCTTCACATAGCATGGTTTCCCATTCACATAGGTGGCTGAAAAAATCCTCAAACCCTGACAATGTGCCATAATGTTTCTTGAATGCAGATGCCTAAAGGCCCAGCAATGTCATTTGCAAGTATTAGACTTAGTGATGGGAGTTTGTTCATGTGCAGGCTAAGGTGGGGTCCATCCCATAAAGCACAGATAGATGCCATTATTGAATCAGGCACAATACCATCTTAGCAAGATGGAAATATTGGGCAATCTGCACACTAGGGAAAGCTGACTACACATTATTCATGGCCAGCAATTCTAAGTCACTCAATATGTATATGAGTTGTTGTAGAACCTTTTTTAACTCCACCACTAGGTTGTTCAGCATTTCAAACAGCAAACTAAACCTATGCTTAGCCTGGTGTTCAGAAATGCATTTGTCAGCAGAAATGGCCTGTGGTTCACTCGTTTACCAACATAGCCAAGTACTGAACACAGCTGATAAAGATCTTACAGGACCAGGGATGTATCTCTCAGAAGAAGTGCAAGGTATAGATCCCCCAAATTTTCTGTAAAAGTTAGGAGCAGCACAGTTAGAACCATAATCATTCAGTTGATACAGGAAGTATTCCGGTAAGGGGAAGTATTCCAGCTCAGAGTCCTTTATGGTGCTCAGGATGTCTTGTTGCTGTGGTGTACAGGCCCATTCCAGCTCTGGACACCACGTGGCCCAGCACCAACATGAATTCAAGTTTCTAGTGATAGATATGGTTAATTCCAGCATTAGAGAGGGAGAAGTTAAGAATAAAGTTGAAGTCAAGGAACTCGAATGGATAATTAGGCTACAAGCGAATGTTGTTAAGGGTATCAGTGATAAAATTTGTATTAAACCAGTATTAATGCATAGAGTTATTAGAAAGTAGCGTTTAGATATATGATGCTATGTATTAGTCATTTTTATAGTTAGTAATGTATTCCATGTATTTTTATCTCTCTCTATATATATTTTTATTTATATGAATGCGATGCATTAGTTATTTTTATAGTTAATAATGTATTTATATATATATATATATATATACCATTAGATAGATGAATGAATTAGGTAGAAGATGTATGTATTTTTTATATTTTGTGTTTAGCACAATTCAATGAATTTAGTTATGTGCCTTTAAGTTAATTGGTGATTTAATTGATTGATTATTTAACTTGATAATATATAAACTGCACATTTGCTGTATGCTTTTGTCTGATGAAATAGTCTTGATCTACGAAAGTGCTCACTTTGGATTAAATTTCTACATGTTTTTAACAGTCATGGTCTGGAGCCTCCTTTGTGTTGGCTATGCCCTTGCAACTCCCACTCTAATATCACCCACCCCATCCAACCACTACCTTTCTTTCCACTCCACTAACTACCTTGATTATAGCAAGCTCAGATGCTCATAAGCCTAGTACTTATTATACAGCAGGAACTTCTCATTGTTACATTTGTTAATGTCTGTTATGTACTTCACAGATAAAGATTCTAGTTGTCTACTGATGTACTATGTTCTTCATCTGTAAATATGTTGTAAGTAATTGCTATGTTAAATTGTTAATTGCTATGTAATCCAATGTAACTACTGTCTGTTTATTTTACTGTGGAGCTTTTCTCCCCGGGCCTCCGCTGAAAATGGATCTACGTCCAGTCGGACACTCCCGGTCAACAAATTTAAATAAATAAATAAATAAATGTTGCAAAGTTATAGTGATGTTGAGTTAGATGTAGAGGATAATAGGTATGACCAAAAATTTTGTTGGAGGAAAAAAACTTGTCAGGGGATAAGTAGAGACAGAAGAGGCAATAAGGGTAAAGGATTGGAATATATTTTCATTTATTATTTTATTATTTTATGCAGATCACCTGCATTAATATATATATATATATATATATATATATATATATATATATATATATATATATATATATATATATATATATGTGTGTGTGTGTGTGTCTGTGTGTATTTGTCTTGGATATAACTCCATTGAAGCTGCAACAGTTTCAGTGTCAACAAAAACATGATCAAGCAGGAGCACTCAGATTGCACTGAAAGGCTGCTCCCACTATCAACCACAAAGTTCATATGCGTATTCCCCTAGTTTAATCTCCATCTGTGGTTTTATTCATAAACATTCATAATACATTCTTCATAAACAGAGAATGTGCACTACACAAAGGAAATGTTTATTCTGCACTATGTACTCCTTTGTTTGGTTTGTTTATGCAATACATGCTGCAGCTCTCAGCTTAACTCGGCATGCAGTACAAAAAACTTATTCTGTCTACTCCAGCAGACTTGTTCTACTCAGGAACTACAACAGAAAGGAAGACTCTCCTCAGTTTTTTTGTTTATTTAGTCTTACTTTCCTTTCTTTCTTTGATCAGAAATGAGCAATGACTCGTGTTTGAGGTCTGCCTGGAAACCATACTACAGACTAAATAGAAGCTGCAGTCGTAAGGTCACAAATTCACTCATAACAAACTTGCAAGTTTAAACTTTAGGCACTAAATACAGCTTTGACGCCAGATGTACTTAAAATAAATTTTCCATGCTTGTTGTATATCCTACAGTCTCTACAACATCACCCACACCAAGTCTAAGTCTATATGCACAATTTCCTACCCTCTAATATTCTACCTGGAATATATCATAATGATTCATAAGATATCTAACTTCGGTAACATGCCTTCCTCTTCTGAAATAATTTACCTGTAGTTAATAGTAATATCTTATTGCTTATATCTACTAACATTAACATTGCTTGTTTTCATTTTTAATAATTGTGTCATATATGACTCTAATGGTTTCCATATTCAGGTCTATTTTCTTATGCTTAGGATTTTTTAGTTATCTGGTTATTAAACAGCCCTCTCCAAAGCCAAAAACTCAGCATCAATGGGACCGGACAGTGTCCCAGGCTGCATCCTACATGAGCTCAAAGATGAACTAACCCCTCACCTAAACACACTGTTCAACCTCAGCCTCTACACAGGCTACATACCCATAGAGTGGCACACAGCAACGGTTATCCCGCTCCACAAAGGTGGAGCCACAACAGACCCTGGGAACTTTCGCCCTATAAGCCTGACTAGCTTGGTCTGCAAGGCTATGGAGCGCATCATCATGGAACTCATTAACAGAGACATTGGGAACCTCCAAACCCTGGCCAGACACCTTAAGCATTAATCCAAGCCATAGTTGGCCTTTAGCTATTTAGATTTAAGATGGTTCTTTTAGTTGTTTAGGTTATATAGTAACTTCTATAAAGTACACAAAGTGCTCATATATTTATGCTTTTAGTCTTGCTTTGTTTTTATTTATTTTTTTATATATATTTTTTATATGCATTTTGTATTGTGATTCTGATTCTAAAGATTTTTTTATACATTGTTTTAGCAGCCAGAGTAAGAAGTTTAATTGATGCTCATTGATACCATCATATTATTGGTTAATTTTAACTAATTTCTTGATTGGTATTTTATGTACCTATTTAAGCATTTGGCTGTCTTTCAGTGTTGTCTGATGAAGCAACGTTAGTTGCAAAAGCGCTCACCATCTTTGTGTTTTTTGTGAATAAACGTTTGCTGTGTGTTATTCTGGTGCATTTTTTTCTTTTTACTTGGATACTTGCACCTGGATTTTACCCATAACCGTTTTTGTTAGTTCCTGTTCTCTGTTTTATTCAGTGAAGGGGCACACACTTTCATGGAGGATACTTCAACTGAGCATCATCATTTTTTAAGGATCTTAGACATTCCTGTTAATCCACTGCTGAATATGGACTCATATGCTGGTATGGATGATACTTTCTCTAACCAACAATGTTTACCAGAGTTCTTTCAACAATATAAAAGCTTAGAAAACCTGATGTATAAATACAAAAGACTGCAGTGGCAGCAGCTGCATTTACAAGCTTCGTTAGAAGCTTAGATCATTCCACGTGGCTTAAGGATCCTAAATATGCCCACCTATGGAGATACATACCCAGTTTTACTCCGTAAATGGCAAGAGCTAAATTTACAGTTTACTTCTAAGTATTTGGAACTTCTATTAGACTTCTTTTCACCCATTGAAGCTGATTTAAAATCACAAATCATTGACCTTGAGACGAAGATTACTGACAGTTTTTCATGTGACATTACTCTCAATAAAATGAGCCAACTACAAGATAATATTGTCACCTATGAGAAAAAAATTACAAACTGTTAAGTTATCTAAACTTAACAGAGATAAAACTGATTTTGCTAGAAATAATGTTTTTTCTTTGTCCAAAGAAGCTATAAATAGATCTAATCAAGGCAATGGTTCCTTTAATGCTATTTCAAGCATTAATGTTTCGCAGGAACATACAACTATTTTTTTCCAGACTTACTTCTGGTATTACAGATGATCGGGGAGTTATGGTGCCTGTATCCATGAACGGTGAACAAGTGGATCCAGGTATACAAGCTTCTTTTTCTGCCTCTGGCAGTTCTGTAGCTCCTATTACCATCGATAAGCCTGTTAATACTACGCGCCCCTCAAATGCATCAACAGTAATGCCACCGACTTCTAGTACCTCTAGAGGCAATGACACTCAAGGGCTAGAAGTTAACAAAGATGTCAGTGTTTTTATAGACAGGGCGAAGAAGGGCGACTACTCATTGAGGGCAGCTCTGCCATACAGAACTCGTTCCAAGAGTTTTACGCATAACAGCAAGACATACAAAAAACAATATGTGGATGGAGTATCCCGCCAATCCAAGAAGATACGTATGTAGCCTCAGATCTAGTTGTTAACATTTCTTCTTTTAAATTAAATGGTGAACAACTTAGTCTACTAAATAAAGGACTATCCTTTATTCCTGCTAGGAGAGCTGATCTAGCAGAGATGCTAAAAGACTTAAGATTACTGGGTAGAAGTCTTTCATTGAAATGTTTGTTTCCTACAGATTTAACAAGTTCAGGCAATCAGGCCTGTATATATAAACAACCTAGTACTTTTATTCCAGCTATACCAATAGGTATTCAACGGTTTATTGATGTATGTGAAATTGCCTTTAGAGATTTGAATGCTTCATCTGATACTAGTTTGTCATTTTACAATTTAACAGTTGATGAACATAGAGCTTTGCAAGAGTTAAAAAAATTACATTCATTAATTATTAAACAAGCAGATAAAGGAGGCGGTATAGTTCTAATGGACAAGGATCTATATGTTACACAAATGGAGAAACTTTTATTTGACACTCAAACGTATCAATGTATCTCTAAACCTACTGTCAATGCTATTATAGATAAAGTTTCCTTCTTGATATTTGATTTATTGATCACAAACCTAATTGATGATTCACTTTTTAAGTACTTTAATGTGCACAAACCTCTTGTTCCTAGGGTGTACGGTTTACCTAAAATTCATAAGAACTTGGCATCTCCACCCATGATCCCTATTGTTTCAGGCACTGGGTAGTGCACTGAACCTCTCTCTATTTATGTAGAGGGGAATTTACATGGCTTTCTGGAAAATTGGCACACAATTTTGAAGGATACTAAGATGTTTTTACAACAGTTATATGATAGAATGGAAAGCATTGACATTAACGAGGACTTTGTCCTTGTTACATTGGATATAGAATCCTTGTTCACTAGTATACCTAACTCTTGGGGTGTCGATAGTATTAGACATTTTCTTACTGCGAACAGATGTCTGACCAACACAAACATACAGTTAATTTGTAGTCTATTGGAGATAATTTTGGAGAACAACATTGTTATGTTTCAGGAGCAGTTTTTTTCTGCAGAAAGTTGGCGTGGCTATGGGCACTGCTTGTGCCAATAGCTACACCAGCTTAGCTTTGGTTAGCTGGGAAGAGCAAAATGTTTTGTTTACTAGTAGTCCATTTCTTGGACAAATACTTTGGTATGTCCGCTTTGTAGATGCCATTTTTATGCTGTGGAGAGGCTCTGGCTTTGATATAGTTCAGTTTCTTGATTGTTTGCATTCAGCAACTGATTTTCTGAGGTTCACATATCATAGCTCTGCTACAGACATCAGTTTTCTTGATGTTAAAGTTAGTAAATCTGACCTGAATTGTTTCTGTAGTAATATTTATTTTAAACCAACTAGGAGGAATACATTGTTGCATAAATCCAGTATGCACCCTAGACACGTTCCTAGGAATGTGCTGAAGGGTCAGGTCTTTAGAACGCTGCGGTTGCATAGCAGGGATGAAGATGCAGTAGTTGCGTTAAATAATTTGAAGACTGAGTTTTTGGATAGGGGTACTCTGTTTTAGATATTGATCAGACTATTTCTGATGCCTGGAAGTTGAGAGGTACTAGGTGTAAACCCTATTTTAATGCTGAGAATGCCAATTCTGATACAAGACTTACTGCCACAACTAGTAATGATTTTAGAGTGGTGTTTCAGTTTTCTAGTAACATCAATCAATATATAGATATAGTTAAGAAGCATTGTTTTTTGTTACAGGAAGTGCCTGGCCTTATTGATAAGGTCGGACAGTTTCCTATTTTTAGTTTTAAAAATAATAAATCACTCAAGCAACATCTTTGTCATGGTGAAGCACGCAAAATTCTTAGTAGTCTTGCTCATTGTGGAACTTTTCCATGCAGGAATTGCAGTGCATGTCGGTCCATTTACAGTAAGAATAAATATGTACATCCTACTAGACAATTTTCATTATACTCCAATCAATATATAGATTGTAGAACCACGGATGTGGTTTACTTTTGTTTCTGTCAACAATGTCCTACTTTTTGTGTAGGAAAAACTAACAGAATGCTCAAAGATTGCATCTTAGAGCATGTAAGAGATATTAACAATAGTAAACCATCTAATGCATTAGCTAACCATGTTATGTCTAATGGTAGTTCCCATTCCTTTAGGTTCTTTGTTTTGCAACATATTCATAGGAACCCCAGAGGTGGTGATATAGAAAACATCACAGAGGGGCATGAACTGAAATGGATTTTGAAGCTTAATGCTGAGAAGTATTCTGGCCTGAATGCCACGACCTCTTTGATCCCTTTTTTAAAGGCCAGACACCTTAAGCATTAATCCAAGCCATAGTTGGCCTTTAGCTATTTAGATTTAAGATGGTTCTTTTAGTTGTTTAGGTTATATAGTAACTTCTATAAAAAGTACATAAAGTGCTCATATATTTATGCTTTTAGTCTTGCTTTGTTTTTATTTATTTTTTTATATATATTTTTATATGCATTTTGTATTGTGATTCTGATTCTAAAGATTTTTTTATACATTGTTTTAGCAGCCAGAGTAAGAAGTTTAATTGATGCTCATATTATTGGTTAATTTTAACTAATTTCTTGATTGGTATTTTATGTACCTATTTAAGCATTTGGCTGCCTTTCAGTGTTGTCTGATGAAGCAACGTTAGTTGTGAAAGTGCTCACCATCTTTGTGTTTTTTGTGAATAAATGTTTGCTGTGTGTTATTCTGGTGCATTTTTTCTTTTTACTTGGATACTTTTTGCACCTGGATTTTACCCATAACCGTTTTTGTTAGTTCCTAAACCCTGGACCCTACCCAGTTCGGCTTTGTTAAGGGCAGATCATGCCTCCTAAACCTGCTGGACTTCTTTAAGACAGTTACCAAGGCTATAGGCAAGGGAAAGGTGGTACACACAGCCTACCTAGACCTTTGCTAAGGCCTTCAACACCATTCCCCATTCTGGTATTATAGATAAGCTCACCAGCCTGAACATAAACCCCTACATCACAAGATGGGTTGCCAACTGGCTCACGGACAGAGCCCACATGGTGACAGTTGCAGGAGTTAGGTCCGTCTCTAAACCAGTTACAAGTGGTGTTCCCCAGGGCTAGGTTCTGGGACCCCTCCTGTTCAGCATATACTTCTCAGAGATACAGGCAAGCACAGGAGGACTATGGCTGACCAAGTTCGCAGATGACTGTAAACTAGGGGCTATAATTGACTCTCCAACTGACACAGACATCCTCCAAAAGGGTCTCACTGAGACGGATACCTGGTGTCAAAATCATGGCCTCAAGCTAAGTGCCAAAAAGTGCATAGTCATCCCCTTTGGAAAAAACAAAGTACCCACAAACTACCACATAGGTGGTAGTCCCCTAAATATGGAAGATGTAATAAGGGATTTGGGGACCCAAGTAGATAGTAATCTCACCTTTGATAATCACATTGTCAAAGTGGTTAGATAATCCTTCTATGTGGCCCACCTAATCACGAAAGAGTTTGCATCCAGATCAGAAGAGGCCATCGTACCCCTCTACTCATCACTCATCAGACCCATCATAGAGTACAACGCCCCATTTGGGATGTACCTTACAAGACATCTGCAACAGCTGGAAAGACCACAGAAGTACCTCACCAAGAGGATCACTGGCCTCAAACAGATGCCCTATGAAGTTCGACTGAAGAAACTCCATTTGTACTTGGTTGCATACCGCCTACTCAGAGGTGATCTCTGTCTGACATACAAGGCCATGTCTAACCCAGAATTGATGGACATGCTCCACCTAAAGAAAACCTTATCCCCTCAAGCCACATGCTCTAGGTATCTAAACCTCACCACAACAATAAATAGGACGTGCTGGAGGAATAGATTCCTGCCCCAGAGACTTCCCATGCTCTGGAACAAGATTCCAATCTACATTAGGCAGAGCTCCTCGCTAACACTCTTTAAAAGAAACCTTGACGAGTGGTTGGGAAACAGAAAGTTTACCCCGGGGATCACTTCAGTGGCTGTGCTGGACAGAGGCACAGGGATGGCGAAAGCCAACACATTCTGGCTAGCTTATAAATGCCTTCGGGCAGATAGCCTAGTACCCACCTATGAATCTATAACAGTACCTGTAGTTTTCATTGTCTGTAAACCATTTAATGAAATTGTCACTATAGCAGTTATTCTAATATTTCATGTTCTTCCTGTAGTCAGTTATTTCAAATGTAGAATGTCACATACTGTACCTCTTAACCTTTTAGCACTAGAAATCTGGTCAATCATAAAATAATGGGTTGACAAAGGTCCAAAAATAGGGACAGATTTTAAAAATTGCTCCTATAAACTTAAAAATTGCTAAAAGAACAGGATTTGTGATAGCACACATTGTCTGAGTGATTTGAAGTCTGAAACTCAAATGTAGTTCAAATGTAGTTCATTATTTATTGAGTTTAATCCTCAGTGATTTGTCACAAAACCAGAAGTTTATAACGACAGACTAAAAACATGAGGCAAAATTCTGGACATTCTGCGAAAAGCTGGACGGTTGAGAGTATCATGCTATATCTGTTTTTGGTTGATATGGTAAATGAGTCTATAAGCAACAAGGCTGAAATAATGGACTGGAGAACTTATACAAACTTATGTTTTATTTACTGTAAAATAAATAAAAATATTCAAAGTGCAAGCTACATGATTTGCCAGTCTGTGATATATCTATCTGTAACCTTCTAGCAGAATAACTCCTTAACACCATTATACAGTTCTGCTTTGGAACTGTTTTAGTGTTCCAAAGTAGAATTCTCCATTGAGGTCAACATATCACAACAGAACAGTAAGCATTCATCTCAGAAACCTACAACAGCTCAGACCAAAGTTTTACCTTATAAGCCTAAATTAATATTAACAACTAGCTACTAGTCAATAAATCCCCCTAATTACAGCAACTGATCATCACTCATACTCTGAAGCTGTTGAACTAGTTATCATCACAAGTCAATGATGCAAGTCCCTTGTAGAGGGATAGCAAAAGCTGATTAGGACTTCATAGTGGGGTCAAACATCGGCTGCACTCAGGGGTGTAGCCACTAGCCAGGCATAAATAATGGAAGCCACTGTGTACACAAGTATCATTTGATTAACTTAAAGACACTAAATTACCCAATCTTCAAGTATATACTTAAAAGTGAAGTGAACCATCAAACAAGGTAAATGTATGCAAAATGTGTTTGTTAGTTTGCTATTTTTTCTGTACAATTAAAGGATCCTAGTCTGAGAACACTGGCATATGTACTGTATCTGTATACATGTCATAGAAAAATGAGCAATTATTTTGGTAGGGACAGTAGTGCAGTACATTGGTGTATGCATCTGAAAAGCAGTCACATTGTTACTTTGTATTCAAATACTATTGTGTGTGACTGCAGAGCTATCCCTTAGGATCTTACTAGTTACTTACTAGGCTATTAATCTGTGACAGTCTTTAGAAGCCTAGCTATACCTTCCCATGAAGTTTATAGTCTATACATTTTAAGTAGCAAGGCTCGGGTTAAATAGTTTATGTAGAGATTCTGCCAGGGCATGTTTGTTACTATTTATCAGACCACTAGATATGTTAGCTGATCCTATAAAGGAAATAGTCCTTGTCTTGGGCAGCACTTTCAGTACATGTTCTTTAGTGATGATTGGGGGGGGGGGGGTTGAGAGATACAGGGATAATAGGGCTTTGGATATTTTCCCCAGGAGTAAAATTTGCTCAGTGGCAATGTTCATTGGGCTTGATTAAGCTTTATCATTTAATATGAGTTCTGTACATTGATGAGTATTTCTGAATTTTATAACATAACTAAAGAAACATTTCTCATTTTTTTTGTCCAGAAACAGATTTGTCATTATTCTCGGACAGAGGCATAGCTAACTCAACCAACACCCCTTGCCTTCTGACAAACTACTGCCCCAGCTCTTCGACTGAAGAGCAAACAAAAAAATAAGAGAGAGTACATGGGCTACTCAAATACAACAGCCAATGAGGTCCTGTCTCTGTGCCCTGCCCCCAACCCTCCTGCCTCACATTTTAGTGTTTACAAGGGGGAAAAAAGCTCCTTATTCTATTAGCACACCAATCAGGTGGCCAAATGAATAGCTGCCCCACCCCATCTCTTCAATAGAAGAGCAAAAACAAAAAGCCCATTTCTTGTGCTGGCAGGTTAGCCAGATATATGGTCCTCACCATCCTGCCCCAGCTCTTCACTAGAAAAGCCAAAAAAAAAAAAAAGTCCACACATTGTACTGGGACAGCACCTTGGTGGCTAGATACACACCCCTTCTCTCCTAACCCAGCTCTTTAATAGAAGAGCAAAAAAAAAAAAAAACAATCTGTTGTCAGATACCAGGGGATCCTGAAATGAGGGAGCCAATCAAGTCCCATCTTTGTACTCTGCCCTTGACCCCCCCCCTTCCTTAGCTAAAAAAAAGAAAGATTTTTTTTTTCCTTTTAAACTGTAAAAAACTGCTACAATTTATACAATGTATGGAGCACTAGAGCACTCAGGTTTTAATTTAAACAAAATGTTCTTTTTTCACTTTTAAACTGCAGCAAGCTGTTTGCTACACAGTTGCTACAAACATTTAGTCAGCTGCTGTCATGTTTAGCTATAACTATTGTAAGATCTGTTTCCAGAAAGTAACTTGCTCTCTTGTTTTCTCAGTTTAGAGTTGATATCTGGCTTTGCAAGAATATTATTCATTTGACGGATTACTTTGATTTTTGAGAAGCAACTAGGAATACTTTAATGTGTGGCCATTGTTTCCATGGAGCAAAATTGAAATACAGTGCACTCTGTCATGTTTAGTTATAACTGCTGGGGGAGCTGTCTTTAGAAGGTAAATAACTGTCTTGTTGTTTTCTCAGTTTAAACAGTTGCTAACTGGTTTTGCAAAACTGTTATGCATTTACAGGATTACTGTGATTCTATGTGAATTAGAGTACTTTACTGTGTGGTTACTGTTTCCATTGAACAAATCTGAAATGCAATGCATGGCATCATTTGTAACTGCTGGGTGAGGGATAGACCTTCTTCTTGTTTATTCTGTGGAGTCAATATCTGGCTAGTGTGCATTTGTAGAATTAACATGGTTTCTGTGAAACAACTTGGAATACTTTAATGTGTGGCTATTGTTCGTGTTGAAGTTGACAGAGCTGAAATACAGTGCACGACCATCAGTTTTTATCACAGTCATCTAAAGTGCACACAGAAGTAGTTATAAATACCGAGTGGGGTTTGTACTGTTTGTTTTAAGTAACTGATCTCTTACTCTGTGCTCAGTTTAAGTGTGCGTTTGTGTGAAGTAAGATGGGCTTCTTAACTGGATATCTCCGATATGCACAGACAAAGTAACTGTAATTGTTGGGGGGGTTGTTTGTAGATAAAAATGTTGCTACTTGTTTATTATTGTGGCTTTTCCGGAATACGGTTAAATGTGTGAATGAAACTTGTCATGCTTTCATGTCTGGAAACTATGTGTGTGAACTACATTAAAGGGCCAATGGCTGTTGGGGGAGGGAACCATCTGGATGAAAGTAAGTGACCCTGTTGTGGTTTACTCAGTTTAAGTCATCCTTAAAAACAATAAGGCATACAATCCATCAAAAAGCATCCAGACCTTCAGAGTTTCTGGGACACTGGGGCTTCTGTAATCCAAGACAGTGTAAGTGGGTTTTTTCACATGCTTAGTAGTAGCTTCTGTACCGAATCACATCTTATCTAAAACCACCCCTTCTCAGAGGTGTGCATAGGAGGTTGTTGCAGTTGATGTGGGGGACTGGGGAAAGATGTCCTTACTTTTTTAATTTTCTTCTCAAACCTAAGCGTTGTCATGGCTCACTATTGCCTGCATTATGCTGGAGATGGTGTGGTCATTATTTCCTTAACTTTATTCACAACTATCAGAGGTGTGCACAAAGGATCACTATAGCTTGTTTAGGAACAGTGTACTGTCTAAGAGTAACAAGATGGAAACATTACTATGATCATTTTTTTTTATTTTTCTTACAATCAGGCATCAGTTGTGCATACCGTTGGCTATCTTTTTTGGTCTGTAAGGAGGCATGTTGTTTATATATATATATATATATATATATATATATGTATACACACACACACAAAATGGCAACGTGATGAAATGTGTTCTGCTGTTTTTTTTTTTTTTTTAGTTTTATCCCAGTCTGACAGAGCGGTACACAGATGATGGCTGTCTTTTAAGGGTAGGGATAAGGAGGCATGCAGTGTATGTGTATGACAACAGCAACTTGAAATAATACACATCTGACTGTGGCCATTTGTGCCTTCACTTACGTCCCATTCTAACACCAGAGAGGGTTACACAGACAGTGACTATGTTTTGGTGGGTAAGGAAGTGGGTACATAGGCAGGTACTATTCCCAGATGGGACTTATATATCCTCTCAAACATTTGTCTTCTTAGTTGATTGCAAACTGCTATTTTGTCTATTTTGAACGTTAAGACTTGAATACAATTTATTTCTTTCTTTAAATAAAAAAGACAGAATTTCTTTCCTTATGGTTTTTTTCAGGCCATTACTGTACCAAAAGGTTGAGAAAAAAGTTATAACATGTACCTTAGAACACTTAGAATCTTTATGGTTTCTGAAGGCATACTGGCCCCCAGATCCACAGCTTAATCCAGTTATTTCCTCCAACTGTAGTTTTGTTTAGTTAAGATCTCATGAAAGGATGCAGGAAAAAGCAAAGATGAAGAACAATACTATAGTTCTTTTCATAAGCATGATCCTTGCTCAGGCCATCACCTAAATGCACCTCAGCAAAATGCAATTATTTCCTCCACAGTTGTCACAGTGCAGTATTGCCTAATTAATATGGGATGAATAAACAAATGCAGGAAAATACTGAAAGAGTAAGGCCAACTGTGATAAAAAGAAGAAAAAAATATTCTGCTTGATGTGAGTAAACTAGGATGGTGGTGAGTCATGGAGCACCATGTGATGTGTACATGTGCGTGGGGGGAGGGGGGGTCGAGTCCATGAAGACTTCTGCCTAGGGCGCCATACTAACTAAGAGCAGCCCTGGATACAACTGTCTACAAGATGTCTTATGGTCATTAATACAATAGCCAAAACATCACAAGATTTTATTAAGCAGATAATACAATAGGCAAAATGTTACAATAGGCACAGGTTGTACCACACAATACTCAAGAGGTGAACAGCACACTCAAATGCAGCAGTAATAAATATACTGTAGAAAGTAATGTGACAATGTGTGTGTGATGCTATCCTAGCAAGGGTACAGTATAATAGGACAGTAAGCAATCAACCACAGCAAAGATGCAGTACAGCAGGGCAGTACATGGCCACAGTTGAAAAATACATAGCATGGAATGAAAATTAGCAATGCTAAATGCAACAACACAGACAAATAGAAGATGTCAGGTGCCTAAACTGCTACCACACACAAATAGATGCATCCAGACACAGGCGGCCACTACTATGTACTAGTCCAGAGAACAGAGGTTGGAAAGAGTATGACAGTTAACAAAAGGAGCATTTGTTACTGTTGCATGAATTCCAGCATTTTAATACAGATTCTGAAAACCCAGTGGACCAAGCAGAGCCCTTCCCAGATGGTGTAGGTAGGGTAGGGTAGTGAGAAGGGAGAAGCCATGCAGAGTACAGTGGGTGTGATCACCAGATTCCAGATGCTAGTTATTTTCAGTTACTTACTAACATTAAAAAATGAATACTGGCATTGCATTTGCAATATGAATTGAAGCACTAGCAGCTGTTGCTGCAAATATAGCAAGCTATTTGCTATAGTTTAAAATAAATATTTTTTTTTTTTGAAAAATAGAGTAGCAGAGTCAGTAAATACAACAAGACCACTAGAGTACACAAAACAATTAAAGTTAACACTGATATGCAACCAAAAGTAATCCAGGCAAGAAACACTGTCAGCATCCCCTTCTTTCACTTGGGGGGATTTAGCGAGACCTGTTTCAGATGCAAAATTACTGCAGCACAAATCAGGACTTTCGAATCACTACTGGCACAATTTTAATCTATAGAATAATTAAAAATGCTGCTTGTTTTGAACCTGGTAGCAAAGTTCAAGGCACATTGGTGGAGTCACAACACAGAACAACAAAGCAGCAGCAGCATCCATTAACATAAAAAGTTTAAAGCAAACCAAAACAGCAAACAAGGAAATTAAAAGTTAAAACTGTTATGTAACCAACAGAGACTCAAGACAAAATTGAAAGCAGTACTTCTTCTTTTAAAAGAAGAATCTAGCTAGAACAATTTCATATGCAAAATTGCCACAGCAAAAAACTCAACATTCAAATTAGCAATAACACTCTCTAATGTATAGGGTAAGAAAAAAGGTTACTTCCTGGATGCTGTGGGATGGCAGGTTGGTCGGTTGTGTCATGCCCAGCACAACAGAGCTATGGAATTAGGGGATTATGCAAAAATATTGGGAATAAATGAGCAATTGGAATTGAAAGCAATACTTAGAGCTATGGGTCTGAGGAGAGTCAAAATGCAAAAAGAATAGTAGGCCGGCGATGTCGCCAAGGAAGGTGAATGTATTGATTAGGGCCAGATACAACCCTTATAAAATGTGAACATCAGAGGTTTGGAGGTGAAGAGGGTACAGTGCAAAGAGGAAACCAAAAGAGCAAGAAGGATGGTGAGTGAAGCAAAAGTACAAGCATCAAAGGAAGTTGTCAGAGAAGGAACAAAGCTTCATTAGGTATATACCAGAAAGAAGGATGGTGAGTGAAGCAAAGGTACAAGCATCAAAGGAAGTTGTCAGAGAAGGAACAAAGCTTCATTAGGTATATACCAGAAAAAAGGAAGGTGAGTGAAGCAAAGGTACATGCATTAAAGGAAGTTGTCAGAGAAGGAACAAAGCTTCATTAGGTATATACCAGAAAGAAGGATGGTGAGTGAAGCAAAGGTACATGCATCAAAGGAAGTTGTCAGAGAAGGAACAAAGCTTCATCAGGTATATACCAGAAAGAAGGAAAGGAAGGCCAAACCTGGCCAGCATGAGCAAGTATGGGTTGGAGATCACTAACGCCTTCAAAAAAAACAGAACTATTGAGTGCGCAGTTTGCTTTAGTTTTACAAGCAACACTGAGGAGTGGGTGGAAAGGTGATAAGAAGTTAGGGCAGAATAGGGAGGGTAGTGGCGCAGAGCAGGGGGAGAAGTCAGAACAGACATAACGTCCCTAAGGGATGAAGCATACTGACGGGATAAATTTCTTCCCATTGTTCTCTAGAACTTGATCAATGTGCCAGAAATCCTATGGCAGATGTTTTAAAACACTGATCATTGCAGACGTTTCCAAAGATTGGAAAAAAGTAAATGCAATACGCTTGCACAATAGGAAGCAAAAAAATGTGTGAAATGCAAGTCTGTAAGCATAACAGCAGTGACAAGGAACACTGGCAGAAAATTGTAGGGGTCTGTATGGATCTGTAAAACTATTTCTTCACAGAGAAGGTTGTAGAGTTGTAAAATAGACTGCTGGCATGTCTGATGGAGGGGAATCCAGGGAGGTATTCATGAAACCATGTAGCAGGTGGAGATGTGTGAGACGTAAATATACGGATGAAGGTAAGTAAGATGTTGAATACATTTCAAGACCACAAGTAAAAGATACAATGAAAGAGGCAGTATGGTTCAGCAAGCCTGGATTACAAAACTACCTCATACCTCTCAACCTCTTAGGGCAAGAAATCTGGACAAAGCCATAAATAATAGGAACAATTTTAAAATATTGCTATTACAAACTTAGATAGTTGGTAGAATAGCAGTTTTTTTTGCTAGCATGAATTTTGTGAAGGGTATGAAATCTGATACTGAAATGAATGCCATTATTTTCCGACTTCAATCTTTAATTACTTGACAATGTTTTGCCAGAAAAATTACAGTTTTATGAAAAATGGACCAAAAATATGAAACAAAAGTCTGGACATTCTGCCAAAATCTGTACAGTTGAGAGGTATGACAAACCTGTTATCTTCACCCATACATAAGACCCGCCCACCTCACCAGGTCATGTTCCTCCACTCCCTCTTTATCTTATGCAAAGCTTAGTCTGCTGCTTTTACCATTTCCATTAGTCAGCTGGCCAGAGAACGAGTGCACAATGTGCATGGGCTGTGCTAGCAAATGATAACGACTCCTGTATCAGTGATGACACTTGCAATACACGCTGTCTGCAACATTCATCCAAGATGCAGTAAATGGACAAATCATGAGCACTTTTAATGCATTTTCAGATTTTTGAATTTGAATACCAAAGAGCTGTGGCTAAATAAGTCTGCAGATGACTGCAAGCTAGGAGAAGTCATCCAATCCCAAAATGACTTAGCCATCGTGCAGGAAGGTTTGTCTCAAATAAATAACTGATGCTCATATCATGGACTGAAACTAAATGGCAAAAAATGCATCATTGTATCCTTTGGGAAGTCATCTACCCCAGGCAACAACTGCAAGTTGTTCAGGGTTTGGGAATTTATGTGTACAGCGACTAAACCTTTGACCAACGTGTCTATTGTTGTAAGAAAGCCCTTCTACATTGCACAGCTTTTAAACAAAGAACTTGCATTTAGATCTACAGATGTTATTGTCCCCCTTTACTCAGGTCAGTCATTGAACATAATACCTCCCTTGGCATGTAACTATCTAGACACATGCAACAGCTGGAACAGTTCCCAGAGATACCTTACTAAAAAGATGCAAGGCCAAAACAACATGCCCTACAAAGACCAACTCAAAGTTGTGTCACTATATTCTGTATCTGGCATGCAAGGCATTCTCTGACTTATTACTGATGGATTTACTGCACATCAGCAAGTCAAATAGTATCAGAAGTACTTAGTCTAGGGATATAAACCTCTTCTGTATCATCATCAGAACAGTTTGGTGGAACAGGTATATCTCACAGAGGACAACCCTGCTGTGGAACAGACTCCTCAGCCACATAAAGTTCATCCCTGTCCATATTCAACTGCAGCTTGGATCTATGGATGTGAAACAGAAAAGTTACTCCAAAACTACCCCATATTACTAATGGACAGAAGCAACTCCTAAATTCTTTATCCCATGCATGGGCCCCTCACATTATCGATGGTATGATCCCAGTTTTTCTCATTAGGGATAATATATAATTATCGACCATGGGAAGGGTAAGGCCTATCTATAACCAAATGCAATAGGTTATTTTGAGCTCAAAAAGGGAAACTGGCCAACCTTAAAATGCCCACAAGGGCAGCTGACCTAGTACTTACCCTTGAACCTATCAAACTATGAATTTGAATTACCTTTGTATTTGATTGGGATGAATCTGTATTTAGTTCAGACTCTCTTAAAGCTGGGAGACAGTGCTGGATATTTGCTATGCTTTTTTGATTTGAATGAAACATTGCAGCAGTATGGCTCATTGCTAGCTGCTGACTGTTTGAATTTAATCTAAATTCAGTTGGGTTCAAATTTAGAAGTTTGTGCAAGCTTCAGTTCATCTGCTTAGTTTTTAACATTTTATGACAGAATCATGGCTGCCAGGCCTTCACTACTTTTATGACTCAGACTGATCCATTGCAGTGGCTGTGGATTCTCACTCATTTCATACTCCCCGATGAAATGGCATGAAGAATATAGACACATAGAATTGGCCATATTGTAATCTTGTACTTGTCTTACTCACATTTTTAGTTGGATCTCTGTATGGGCACTGAGCAGACATTTTTGTCATTTGAAGAGTTAGAGTGATTGACAGATTTGCTGTATTTTGTTGAAGTACAACATCACCTGTGGCTCATCTACTAGACTGCTATTCCTGTCTTTGGTTTTCTTGGAGAGTTAATACAGTTCACAGTTGGGGTCCTTATATTATTTTATTATTTTAATATCACTAGACTGAATCTCTAGTAATAAAATGAAGTTGCTACCTGAATTACACTTCATCTTTCTTCGGTGGCTGCATATGCAAATGAATCTGCACTTTAGAATGTGGACCATTGTATGTTGTATTGGAAACTTTTCTATTTATTTCAGTTTTTTGACAACACACTCTATTTTATCTGATTATTTCATATTTCTAATATATGATACGTAACTGGCTTCAGGAAATATATTTATTTCTAGAAAGCTGATGTGCTTGGCAATTCAGTTCTTTATTGTTATTGTTTACTGTTTCATTCATTACTGTTATTCAATATTTTGTATAGTGAATGAAGCATTTGAATGAATTTGAACTCAAGTGAAGGCAAGAAATAAAAAGAAAACTGTAACTTTGCTTATAAGGGTGAAGATTAATTAGATGTCAGTGATATGTGTTTTTTTTAACCCATGGGAATGAGGGTCGGAGACTAGCGTTTAGGAGGCATTAGGGAAATGGTGACATAACATATAAACAGTGGAATGGGGTGTGAGTTGACAGTACAACAGGGAAGGCTTACTGTTTAGCATTAGGTCAACTATTTTGTGCCAAGTTTCAATATTAGCATCATCAATATGCAGTCACGAGGAAACAAAATGTTTCTTTTCAGCAAGGCACACTCTAATGTATTTATAAATTCATAAGTATTTCTAAAGGAAACCATGCAGTACTGATCCTAACTTTAAAGATGCATTGCTTTTAGCACCAGGGGAAACCTTAACTGTTTTTCACGTTAGTGGCAGCATGGGAACAATTTACACAAGGGGACATGTGTGTTTCATATCAGGCAAGAGGTTAGCATAGCAAACATTATCATCACTAAAAGCTTGCATTTGATACTGAAATATATGCTTTATTTTAATAACAGACAAGGGGTTCACATAACGAACCACAAGCTTATAGGAAAGTTTTTTTTACTCTATCTTAATAGTGGCTGGCAAGGGAATAATTTTGTGAAAAATGTATATTTTATTTAGGTTAGTGATTTTCACATAGAACCTTAAGCACCAATAATGTTTTCTATATAACTCACCAGGCAAGTTAGAGATATAGATATAGGCAATATGGTAACCATATGAAATGCCAGAACCCACTAGAATGAGTCCAAAAACTTGGAGGCTGAATGGCCAAAAAATTGACTCACATCTACTAAGTCAAAGATGGCCATTTATTATAATATTCCCTTTTCTGTGAGGTATGGCGATCTCAGAGTTATGTATACTTTTTTTAGGGGGGGTGAACAATGCTCAAGATTTGCTCTTCTCAGAAATGTTCAACTCTTTTTGTGTTCTGTCAGCACTTGACATTATGAGTGCCGAAAGTTCAGTATACTTTCGATAGAAAAAATATATTTGTATAGTAATATTTATGTAAAATTGCTTATACAAATATGTATGTACATAATAAATTTTGTAAAATGAAATCTAGAAAGTTGATAAAACAACATTTTCATAAAAAACATTCTTAAACCATGATTCTAAAAACAGCTCTTTTCTATCGAAAGTATAAGGTTACATATTTATTGCAGTTTAGTATTTAAGTGAGCCATTAATGCTGGTTTTTAGTCCCCTGTAAAAAAATTATATAAAATAAATTCACATTTCATATTATATTTTATTTTATTTCTTCATATCATTTTATTTTATTTTTCTGTATGAATTTGAATTTGTTGTATGTGTTTTTTGAGTGGATTGCTTTAAGTATTAGGTTCATCATGTTAATTGTTTAATTGAAATGGGTGGGGTGGTAGTCTATGGGTATTTAAGAGCATGCTGTTTGTTTTTTTAAATGTTCTGAGGAAGACCCGATTGTGGGAAGAAAGCACTCAACTTGTATTTTGTGAAGCAAATAAAGGTCTGGATACCTACAGTGGCTATGGAGTAGGCTTGTTGTATCATTCTTGTCAGTTTCCTGTGTTTGGTTAATGGGAGAAATCACCTTCATACACTTATCCCACCAGAAGGGGATTTTGTTTAGAGATGTGAGATGAACTGATGAACTGAGAATGGAAACAGGTAATGCTCTTTCTCATGGCCTTTTTTATTTAGCTTTGAGAGTCTTTCTTACAGAAGAATGGATGTGCTTTCCTTGGTTTATTGTCCTAAATTCATGATGATGATGATGATAACAACAACTGTAGATTGTTTTCTTCCATGGGAAAATCCAGCTATGGTTTGCATTTCAGCTCAGTGTAGTTTGATTTATTATAGTCCAAATGTTTGATGGCATAAGGTCAAACTGTGTAGTACTCAACTGCTTGAGATTTCTTGTAAGTATGGCGTTAGGGAACATGGAGTCTTGAGCATATTTCTTGAGTGTCTGTGACATTCTTATAATGATATTCTGCTTTTTTTTAATTTCTCCAAGTCCTTTGGGTTTCTATTACCATGATGGCAATGGACCCCATTTCTAAATCAAAGTATGATTAAAGTTCATGAAATTAGTATTGTTTCAGTCTTTGATGTTAGCCAGAAGTATACTTTGAAGCACCTGCAATGTGCCCAGTAATGAATCATTCTGTAATTCTTATGGCGCTACATGTATCGGTTACATATCTAAATACGATTGTAAATTGATTTGTATAAGACCCGTTGCTCCTACTACTACTGGAACTGTCCAGGTATCTTTCTTTCACATTGCTTCATTTTTGCCTGAAAATCCTGGTATTTTATGCATTGTATACTCTTTCTGTGCCTAAGACACTGTAGTCACTCGGTGCAGTAATTTCAAGGATCAACACTACTTTTGTCTTCTTTTCATGGACTACTATATTTGGTTTTCTCACATCTATTTTTTGAACTGATGGTAATGGATGATCCCATATAATATAAACTTCATCATTTTCTATGATGCTTTGTTGCTCATGTTTCTCGTGCTTTTCAGCTATTTCACTCTTACGTTTGCACAATCCCCAGCACGACAATCTTGCCACATTATTATGCCTTTCAGTATACACTCCTTCTGCCATTAGTATATCACAACCAGCAACAAGATGTGAGACTGTGTCCAATTCTGTTTTAAAAAAAAACTACATTTTTCTGTTTCTCCCACATGTTCAATGGACTTTGTAAACCAGCGTGTACATAGTCCACTATCTTGGGTTGCCAATATTAACATTTTGTATTTTGGTTTAAATTCACCTCTCCTTAACCATTCCTGCGTTCGATCCTGATCAACATTAGTTTTTTCTAAGAGTTTTCTATACTTGCAACTATATTTATCCATTTTCCACATTTCTTGCCTTCTAATCTGATCCTTCACCTTATATTCTTTCTTTTGTTTTTAAGCACATTCAATTGCTGTGCTGCCTGACTTTTATCTACTTCCATTTGATTTCCATTCCCGCTTGACGCCGCTATGCTTCTGTTATGTCCCAGAGACTTCCCGTGCTCTGCATAGGATTCCAATCTACATTAGGCAGAGCTCCTTGCTAACCCTCTTCAAGAGAAACCTTGACAAGTAAATGGGAAACAAAGAGTTTACCTCAGGGATCACTTCAATGGCTCTGCTGGACAGAGGCACAGGGAACTAATCTAAGGGGTGGCGAAAGCCAACACATTCCGGCTAGGCTTATAAATGCCTTCAGGCAGATAGCCTAGTACCTACCTATGAACCTATGATAGACTAAGAAGGGAAGTCAGCTTAGGTTTACTCTCCTCGTCTTTCAAAACTTTCACTATGTTTGGGTCTTGTGAGGTCAGAAGATATGTATGCAGTCCCACGATTGCAGATCTATACATGTAATCAATTTCAAGAGGCCCATATTGCCTTCGGAATGGGGAACATATAATCTTGGTATGCATTGTTTATAAATCATTAGATGAGCATGAAGCATCCTTTTTGTTTTCCTGTCTAATCTATCCAACACCTTTTGGAGCCAGTCAGTCACTCCAAAAGCTGTAAGTTAGGACAGAAAGACCAAATTGGTTTATAGCTTGAGCTTTGTTCCTAGATGTCAACATTGTTTTCAGGATTAATTTAAATCTTCTAAATATTCCTTACTGAGTTTTATTTGCATTTGGTCATGTTTTATTGTTGATCCTTCATCAGTTCCCAAATATTTATACACTCCTTCTTGTTCAAGTTCTTTTATATCACATTCTTGTCCTAAACTGATGTTTTCATGGTGCTGCAGCTTTCCTGCTTTAAAGGTTGCTTTTGCCATTATTAAGACCAAATGACATTCTTATTTCATTGGAAAAAAGTTTTGACTACTTGCAGCTGTGCTTTCAGTTCTTCATCTGATGAGCTATACAGTTTTAAATCATCGACAAAGAGAAGATGAGAAGTCTTTACACTTTGTTACTTTCTGGGAGCCAAATTATTGCCATGACCTAACCTGTTAAGCAAACAGCTTAATGGGTTAAAGGCAAGGCAAAAGAGCAGCTGTGACAGAGTTACCCTGGAATATCCCCCTTTGGATTTTTATTCCTGGAATAATAACTTGTTCTTTATCATGGTTTAATTGCAAACTGGTTTGCCACTGTTTCATGGTCGCCGTGATGTATTTCATCAGTGTAGGGCGTATCTTATACATTTTTAAGCACTCTTTTAACCATGAATGTGGGATACTGTCAAATTGTTGGGATACTGTCAAATTGTAGTCAATCCATGCCATACTTAGATTCTTCCCCTTTTTTATAGTTCTCCACGATGACTTTATTTAACAACAAATGATCCTTTGTTCCATATGACTTTCTTTTATTGCCCTTTGGTTCCATTGCCATCATTGAGTTTTCTTCTAAATGACTATATAAACTCTGCCAGCATCAGTTCAAGTGTATGGTTTATATGTCGTCAAAAGGCAAGTTATTGGTCTATAATTTTTAGGGTAGCTTGCAGGTTCGCTCTTAAGTAGGAACATTGTTTTTCCTGTTGTTAGCCAGGTTGGTGTCTGTTCAAGGTGTGCATATAAATAATTCTTACTCATGGCTAAATTTTCATGTAAGGATGTTAATACTTTTAACCAGAAGTTAGGTATTGCATCTGGGCCTGGGGTTTTCCAATTAAAGGCTTTTCTCAGCTTTGTTTCAATCTTTCTGGCTGTTACTTCATCCCATTTGATATCCTATACCTTTGAACTTCTTATTCTTTCTTTTATTTTTTCTATCCATTTAGCATTGTTGTTATGTTCCACAGGATCGTAATAAATACTTCTCCAAATTGTATCTATTTCTTCTTTTTTGGTGGTCTTTCAGTTCCTTTTACCTTGTTTCCCAATTCTCTACAAAACTTTTTTGAGTCATCAATAAATTGCTTATTTTGTACTTTTCCTTTATATTTATCTGTGTATCTTCGAAGTTTTTCTGCCTGTGCTGATATTCTTAAGTTATTCTTTGAGACCGTGCATGATAATTCCTGATCAGTTATAGTACTGCACATTGTTATTAACACATCTATCTTTCTGAGTATTTTTGTTGTTCTGTTCCCTCTTCTTACTCTTCTAACAGTGGCAATTCTTGTCTTAATTGCTTTATAGTTTTCTCTATTCGATATTTCCATGATGGTATTTGATTTCTCCCCTTCCTTTCCCTTACTATCCTGTGTTCTTGTGGTAGAATTTTATCTGTTATTAGTTTAGCAACACAGTAATATATCCTGTTTACTTCTGTTATATCAAATGGACCTCTATGGACAGTCCTAATTACTGCCATTCATTTGTTTTATCAGACTTCTGACTTTTTGGATTTTATTGACCTTCTGCAGTCTATTTCTTTCATTGATCTCAATATGTCTATCTGGGTCTATTTTGACCCACTGAAATAACACTTTACTGAAACTGAAATAAGCGATCCCACTTCAGAAAAAGTGCGTTTAAATGAAAACGCAGTTTCACAAAACTCAGTACACCGAACAAAAACAATAAACACACACACACACACACACACACACACACACACACACACACACAAAATAAAACTAATGCATTTATGCAGGGAGGAAAGACCCCATGCACCCCCATATATATATATATATATATATATATATATATATATATATATATATATATATATATATATATATACACACACACTAACTCTGAGATTGCACTACAGTGGGAAAAAGGGAATATTCCCTTATCCTCGCTGTACCGCGATTTATAACAACTACCCGGTGTACTGAGTTTTACAAAAGTGCATTTTCATTTAAATGTACTTTCAGTGAAGTGGTGTCACTTATTTCAGTTTCGGTAAAGTGTAATTTCGATGGGTTGAAGTAGACCCGTCTAACTATCTCTATTAAATCAAGCAACTCTTCTCTTAGCTCATTTTCTTCTAAACTGAGGGCACATTTTTTGTTCTCCATTTTCTGTGGGCATTCTATAGAAAGTTCTCTAGCATCGTCCTGTGGCAAGTTCTCTTCAATTTTATCCTGTGACATCCATTGCTCTGTCATATGGGAAGTTGCTAGCCCATCACTCCTCATCACTGATTGCGTCAGAGTTGCCACAGTTTCCAGTTCCTTCTCTTGCTGTCACACTTCAAGTGAATATTTATACTGGTTTCCTGTGAAAGGCTCCAAAATATCTTCATATGGCAACTGACCTTTGCTTCCCATTCCACTGGTTTCTCCTTAATTTGGATGTCTATTGCTCTATCCTGCTGTGGTGCTTTCCGAGTTAGATTTTCTACACTGAATCCTTCACTTCACAGGTACTCCATAACCTGAGTTTCTATTTCTTTAACTTCTCCATTACTAATGTTCTTTTCTACTTTTCCTCTTTGTCTTCTTATTTATTGTATTTATGTCTGGAGTACTTTGCATGTATTTATCTTAATATCTTTGTTGCTGCTCTTTTTGTATTAATTAGTATCGCTTTCTCTTTTGCATAAACTCTCACCATGAATGTATATAATCTATTAATCAAATTACTGTTATTTTTTTCCCCTGACTTTTACCAGGGGTAACTCAAACTTGTGATATTGTCTATTTCATGTCTGCGTATGTCGTTTGTAAATATCTCATCTGTAATATGCCTTCTTTGTTATTACTTATCTGTCTACCTTGGTAATATGCCTTCTTTGTTATTATCTGTTTACCTTGGAGCTTTTTTTCCTGGGCCTTCACTGAAAATGGACATTAATCCAGTTAGACTATCCTGGTCAACAAATGTAAAATAAATAAAATTAATATGACATCATATTAAATCTGTTTTTCTTTCCCATGTCCATGTTTCTTCTTCAGACGTCTCCTGGTCTTCCTTTTTCTCTTTACTTTGGGAGACTCGTTCCATCATGCTGGGATGTAACCTGTGTTAAACCTTCTACACCAAATCCTTCACTTCGCAGGCACTCCATAACTTCAGCTTCTATTTTTTTAACTTCTACTTTACTAATCTTCTCTTCTACATTCCTTCTTTGTGATATTATTTTTTATTGTGAAATTTTCCATATATGGATGCATTTGCTTGTATTTCTCTTTGAATATCTTTGGGGCTGCCTTTTAGGTATTGATTAATTTGGCTTTCGACTTTGCATAAATATTGCACCATACCAAATCTTTCTTTCTTTCCCATGTCCATATTTCTTTTTTATACTTTTCAAAAATGTGTAGGTTTTGTTGTTTATATTTTCACACTTCCTCAGATGCTTCCTTTTCTGAACAGATCAAAGTTTCTTGATCTAAATAGTGTTTTTCACAAATCTTTTATATTAATGAACACAAATTTTTATTTGAGGCTTCTGACAGTTTTTCCTCTGGAAGTATGTTTCTCTCCTGTAATTTCTCTCTTAAACTTTTTGTACATCTTGTGTCTAGAAATTCTGGGCTTTTCGCATAATAGTAACAATATATAATTTCCTTCTTATCCTCAATAGTCCACTCTATCGTCATTATGGCTCCTCTTTGGCCTATCAGTTTTTGTGATTTTTGTGGACTGCTACTTCCTTCTACAACAGGGTACATCCTCCCCCTGGGCCTGGCCCCATTGTTGGAATGTTTCCATATTTTGAGGATTCTACACTGTCAATTTTTCCAGTCCTGGCACCAGTGTACCTACCAGGATTGGGCACTTTTTTATCCTGGTCTTGTGCACCCAGCTATCTTTTTTTAATTGTTGACCTACTTCTGTCCATGATATATGCTATATAAAATACATTCTATATATTAGTGTCATCTTGGTGAGATTTTGTGAAAAACAGGGTCCACCTCGTGAAGGTACTCACCAAGACTTGAGGATGAATTAAATTTCAGAAATACTACTCTCCTTTGCTTCCTGACTTATCATCTCTCCATTCCACCAGTGTCAGTGGCTCACTTATATAGCAGATGACAGACAGAACCAGAAGACTGCTAAGATTTGTATGCCTATGAACTTGTTAGTGTGTGTGTGTGTGTGTGTGTGTGTGTGTGTGTGTGTGTGTGTGTGTGTGTGTGTGTGTGTGTGTGTGTGTGTGTGTGTGTGTGTGTGTGTGTGTGTGTGTGTGTGCATGCACGTGTGTATGTACGTGCACATGTGTGTGTTGTGTATGTATGAATGTATGTGTGCATGTATGTGTATATGTGTGTGTTGTGTGGTGTGTATGCGTGCATGTATGTGTGTGTGTGTGTGTGTGTGTGTGTGTGTGTGTGTGTGTGTGTGTGTGTGTGTGTGTGTGTGTGTGTGTGTGTGTGTGTGTGTGTGTGTGTGTGTGTGTGTGTGTGTATGTGTGTGTGTCTGTGCTATGAGTTGCAGCACTGAAAAACTACAAGAGAAAGTTACAATACAGGACACTGATGGTTGTGGTTGAGACCTCTTTTCAAGCACTTAAGTGTAATTTGTCAGAGGTATCTAGAAAGGCAAAGATCTCTATGGGTGGTACCAGCATTTGGGCTAATGTCCCACATGTCCCTACATTATGGTTAACATATAAACACACTTTTGTCTTTTTGTATTGACTTCTTCAGTCAGGAAAACCACACAAAACATGGTCATTATATAATTATAAAATAAATCACAAGACTGCAACTCCCAAATCAATTATGAAAACATCATGAACATATAAATACCTTAAACCACTCATTTTAAATACACGTGGTATAATATTAAATACCCTAGAGACTACAACTGATACTTTGGTATTTAAGAAATTCTTTAAACCCATGTTAATTGCCGAGTGTGAGTTGGCCAGTTAGTTTGACAGAAATTTTGATTCAGACACATGAGAAAGCCTCAGTTAGAAACATTTCATTAGTGACTCATAACCATATCTCTGAAATGAAAACTGCACAGTTAAACCTAAGAGCTCTAGTCAGCAGCCCATGCATCGCATTAGCAAAGACACCCCCCAACAAGCAAAGGCACGTTACAACACACACACACACACACACACACACACACACACACACACACACACACACACACACACACACACAAAAAAAAACAGAATCCAGACTACCACAAACACTGAAATCATATCTCTTAACTGTCTAGATTTTCACATAATGTCCAGATTATCGCCTCATATTTTTGGTCAGTTCCTCAAAAAATGTGTGGTTTTCTGGCAAATCAGTGAGGATTGAAGTCATTAAATGTCATATATTTGAGTTTCAGACTTCATATCCTTTAGACAAAGCATGGAAACACAGATACCATTATTCTAGCAACTTTCTAGGTTTATAAGAGCAATATTTAAAATCTGCCCCTATTAGTGGACCTTAATTCCCTCATTATTTTAGGTTTTGTCCAGATTTTTGTCCTAAGAAGTTGAGAGGTATAACTGAAATAGACACACAGACACACACACACACACACACACACACACACACATGCATACACGCACACAGGCACATAAGCACACAGTCACACATACACACGCGTACGGACACACAGCACAGGCACAGGCGCACACACACAGGCACACGCAAGCACACAGTCATATACACAAATACACACACTCATTCAGCCTCATTAATGCTCCATACAGATATTTCCACATACATATATACACAGGCATACCCCCACCATCATGGCTTCATTGGACTTACCTTAGCAACTGGTACTCTTACAGAAGTGAATGGGTGACATCAAAAATGGCATTGTCTTTTTCCTCTTAGGGTTACATTTTACTTTCTGAATCACTTACTATAAGCTCTATGAAGATTTCCAGGGGAGAGCACATGGCTCATTAGTATTAGACACTTCTACAGACTGTCACATTAGCATGTGACTTCTCCCGCAAGATTTCTGCCCGTGTCAAGGCCTCCGTAGAAGAAAACCATAGCGGCATACAGATCTAAAAATCAGAAAACTTTACTGCAAGTGGAAACCTTCTGAGATGATGCTTTTGCATCATGGAAAGTCTTTCTGAATCCCACAGATAGTATACAACATAGTTATAAATATTCAAATATGTATCATTTATATTATTTAATATGGGCATTGGGAAGACCATAGTGACTACTAAGTTCCATTTCATTTGTCATATACATAGAATTCTCAGCAGATGCCAGGCTCGTTAAAAATGTTTGTTTTAACATTTTATAGATTTTATATTGTGACATTTTAATTGCAGAGTCATGTGCCATTCTATTAAAAACTGTTATCATTTTGATCTCAGCTCTGAAGAAGTGCTGTTTCATCATTTTCCTGTCTTAAAAATATATTTTATGACATTAGTGAATTTCAGTTTCCTAGTGTCAATGCAATCATTAAATAATGAAAACATCCTCTGGGATATAGAAACATGCTTTTAACAGTTTACTGTATGCCTACCACAGGTAATGAGATTTATATATGATTAACTGTCAAATAACATTTGAATTGAACGGCTAAACATCGAAACCTATACATCGAACGCTCATTCAGTGAATGTTCATTTTTTCAACAGGGAAAGTAACTAGTTATCCAACACTTCCCCTTCTCACACAACCCATTATTTCAAACTTACCCAGGTGGGGGGCTTCGATCCCCATCCCCCTACCCCCAACTATATATACCAACTCTGAGACTGCACTACAGTGGGGAAAAGGGCAGATGGGGATGTGTTGGCCAACTGGTTACCTTCCCATTTGCTGAATAAACATTCGATGGATAGGGTTTGATGTTTAACTGTTCGATGCAAGTGTTATTCGACTGTTAAGCATAGACTTGTAATGAGACATATCATAAAGTTAATTTTCAATTTTCTAGGTGGACAGCCCAGTAAAAACCTACTTATAAGAATCACAGATCCTGCAGTGAAGGAAGAATTACTGCAGTTATAGCTATGAGTGAGATGAGAAAAATAGATGAGCACAGAGAGTGTACACACTTCAGTGGATACATGTGCTGCATCACAACAACTTGTGAAAACAAGCAAGCCATTGCAATGTTTAAATCTTTTTTTAATTATGGCCAAGTAAATGACCTTCACTTCACCTGCAAACAAACCAGTATAATCCACTTATACTGGCAATTACACCCTAAAATGCTCTGTCAAGAATACGCATGACTTGCCAAAAAACAGCAGTCTTTCACATCTATAGAATCCTGGCTGACTGATACACAACTACTCCTAAATCCCCAAAAAATTAAATGCGTACTATTCACCCTTAAACAACTCACCTCCCAAAATCTCTTTCAATGTAGCATCCAGGAAAAGTACCTTTATCAATGCATAAAGCTCTATAATGCGTCTAGCAGTTAACATTGTTGAAAATATGAAATTTGATCACCTCAACACTGAAGCAGTAAAAAAAAAAAAAAAACAGAAACTTGGTATCACCTGCAGAGCCAAGTCATTCTTTATATCTAATATCTATCTGTCTCTCTCCTTTCTCTCTGTCTCATATATATAAATATAAATATATATATATATATATATATATATATATATATATATATATATATATATATAGCATCAATTCTCCTACTATCAACACTACTATGCCTATATTTGTGAGCCCACAGTGTGGGCAAAATATGGTCCAACAGTACTTTAACAAAATTGCAAGGGTTGCTACCAGTATGTTACAGTATGTTACATAAAAGTCACCACTGTACAGAACTCAACTTCTACATTGGCCTGAATTTCCTCCCTACCTAACTTCATCACAACTGACTATAGTATATAACCTCATCTACCACCCAAAACTGCCCTAGACTGACACATCTCTTACAGGCTTACCAGCCAAGCCATCACCTTCTCATAAGTTGTTCAGTCCTTAGGGCCATCTAGGAACACTGACTCATTAAATCCAATATCATTTACTTTATCTCCCACCCAATAATCCATATTCCTTTTAAAAACACCCAATATTTGATGATAACTTAATATCAATAAGTATACCTTTCCAAAGTCTTGGTATAATTTGTGTTATAAAATGACTTCTTATTTCATCCTGATAAATTTTGTATGGACAAATAACTTTTTCCATCGTATAACTGTACTGAAGTGAATATAAATTTAGGGCTTGATATCTTTCTTTATAAGATAAATATTGAACAGAAGGTATTCTTATAAATTTTCTTTGAACAGATTTGAGTAGAGCAAGCTGTTTCCTGTTGTATAGACAAAATATATTGTTATATTGTAAATTTGGATGACTATACAGTCTGTAAAGGTGTATTAAACTTTTTTCATTATGTACGGATACAGATTTGAACATAAAGCTCATTAGTGATAAGGCACATCTCCTATTACTTATAATATGAGATGGTGAAATAAGTATACTCATGACCTTTTAATGATGTATTTCTTTCATGATTGTGTTATTTAAAAGCATTTTTGGTCTTACTGTAATCTTACCAAAGTATATTATTTTGTATATACCTGAATTAAAATTTAAGCTAACTTCCTAGGCCAAGGAGATGACTTGGTTTAGAAATTCAGATATAGGCCCAGAGGCCCACTACTATCAAGTACAAATGGTATCTTGTAGTCATTAGCATACTGTTTGTTAATAGGGCTAATAGACAATGCTAAGGTAAATAAAAGGAGACCAAATACAGAGCCCTGGGAAACTCCAGACAGAACAGGAAGTGATTTAGAGCGATGTTGTTTGACTAATATGCATTGTGAACACCCAGACAGCCATCTGCCAGCCCAATTCAACAAGACTGGGTTATATCTACAGTGCAGCAATGTTGTTATGATGGAGCTGTGAGAAACAGTATTAAAAGATTGGTTAGATCACTATACATAACACCAGTCACTAGTGAGTTATCAAGAACCTGAGTAACTTGATCATAAAACTCCACCCAGATGGGGAGTGTAGATCTACCTGAACAAAAAGATAAAAAAATCCAAAGCATACACTGTCAGCAGCATGAATCACTTGCAGTCAGCCAACTCCTCAGTACAAGCTGTTTTTATTCTTCCACATAAAAAAACACACAGATTGAGGGCTTTCATCACCTGAAACTGGGGACTTCATCAGAATCTAATTGCACTCCATAGTGAATTCATTTAAATACAGTTTAAAATAAATGATGTCACCACCCTTCCCACTCATTTAAAGGTACCACTACAAAAATTCCCCAAAGTAAAATGTACTAACTATAAAAGTTATAACAAAAAACATAATTTCTAAAAGAAAAAAACTTTTCAAATTCCAAAACGTTCATTAAATATGAACTTTAAAAACTTTCTAAGTGTAAAATTCAAAAACATTTTGAGTATATATATTAAATTCTTTAACATACTCTTAAATGTACTATGAAGTTAACCCCCTCCCTGTTTGAATACACAGTACCTATGAGGTAGCTTTCCTCACTAATATAGGTTTTAAGGATACCATCTCATTAAGACCTGGTGCATATGTTGCAGCTAGTTTTATTTGCCACTTAGTTTCCCTTTCCTCTATATAATTCCTATGGTCACCCCCCCTAGGGTTTGGCCTTACTCGCTCCACAATACCAAATAAAAATGAACAAAATTTACACATACTAAAGAGTGTTTATATAGGGCATTATTTGTATTCCTTGTAGCAATCTGATACTGGTGCTCATATATCCTGTCCCTAAGACGCCTTTCCTTCTTACCTATATAGTAAGCCGGACAGGTTTTACAAACTGCGTGGTAAATCACCCCTGATGTTTGACAATTTCCTTTTTCAAAAAACACTTTAGACTTCAAAGTGTTTTGCAAGGTTAATGTGTTCTTAACTTGAATATACTTGCATTGTGCACAAGTACCACATCTTGTTGTACCAATATTATTTACTGGCTAACTTTTTTTAGTAAGTTCAAAAACCCCTTTTAGGTTAAGCCCTGTTTTGTATATAAAAGTGGGTTCCTCCCCAACAACTGAAAGTATTTTGGGATTGTTTTTAAGAATGGACCAATTATTTTCAA